>NW_021860388.1:0-947 GCF_006229205.1 Suricata suricatta | reverse complement strand
GCTCCACACGTCAGCACAGAGCCCAATGCGGGGCTTAATCTCATGAATGGTGAGATCATGACCTGAGCCAAAATCAAGACTCTGACGCTTAACCTACTGAGCCACCCAGGTGCCCCTGAATTAATAATTTTTAAGTACCTGTATACGGATTGATATAGAAATGGGTATACATTTATGTGTGTACAAATATAAACACACAGTAAACACACACACACACTTCCTAACTGCTTGCTGAGATGGCTGACGAGCAAGGACATCCAGCAGTTATGAGCATACAGAGCACCCAGATCTTAGTGCTTGGCTTCGAAAAAGCACTTTCTACTAGGGCGTCTGAGTGGCTCACTGAGTTAAGCGTCTGACTCTTGATTTTGGCTCAGGTCATGATCTCACAGTTTGTGAGTTTGCGCCCCACATCAGGCTCTGCACTAACAGTGCTGAGCCTACTTGGGATACTCTTTCTCCCTTTCTCTCTGGCCCTCCCCTGCTCACTTGCTCTCTCAATAAATAAATAAATAAATAAATAAATAAATAAATAAAATAAACAGTTAAAAAATTAAACGCATTTTCTACTAAATGGAACCAGGGTTCCTAGGAGAAATGGCTGGTTCTAGACAATGGTGGGCCAGGCAAAATACAAGAGGACTCTGGAACATCTTCTGCCAGAAAGTAACGAAGTGTTCAGAGAAAGATGGAGACTTGTCACAACGATCTAGGAACTCCCCAAAAAGGGGCTTCCACTACCAAACTCTGATAATTTGAGGAACAAAATATTTAATGAAAGTAATTAATTACAACCCATGGAATAAGGTGGAATTCTACACATCCACGCTGATATAAATAAATGAATAGTAAGTGGAGGAGAAAGGGAAAGCTCCTTTTACATAAAATGCCTATTAATACAGATGGGAATAAAAAAATTGTGGTGTTTAATTCAGGTGGAAGTTACC
>NW_021860387.1:0-947 GCF_006229205.1 Suricata suricatta | reverse complement strand
TCGGACTGGAAAGGAAGAAGTAAACCTATCTCTACCGACAAAGACGTGATCTCATATAAAGACAGACTGAGGAAAGCATCCCCCAAAATCCATTACAACTAACAAGGGAGTTCGGCAAGTTTGCTGAATGTAAGATCGGCATACAAGAACCAACCATATTTTTATGCACGCATCATGCGCAAATCAAAATGAGAGGAGGGAAAAATTACATGCGTTACAGCAACACAAATAATGAAAATTCTTAGAAATAAAGACACGGGAACTTGCAAGTAGCCAACTTTGTTTTCCAAAATCCAGAACCACTGGATTCATTAGTTGGTTCTGGTTGGAAGGACACACAAACTCACGCTCACACAGGAGCGATCTTCTGCCCCTCTCTCCCCTTCCTCCAGGTCCTGCACATTTGAAGTTTTATCTTCAATTTCTTACTCTCAGGATACAACCAATGAAAGCCTTACATCCTGATTCCCTACAATAGTTGTGATCAGCCTTTCGTTATTTTAATCATTTCTCAAATCAGTTTCGTTATCACGACGTCAACATCCTTCCCAGATCTGGCATCGCTCGTTTCATTTTTTGTGCTCTCAGTACTTTCCCAACCTTGATAATTTTGTCTCTTCTTCCTTTAGGGGCTAATTGTTAGTTCTGAGCCATCCTCTGATCCCTGCCTCTCATCCTCCCTGGACTTTCTTATCCTTAATCAGTGAGCCAGCTTCTGGATTTCTACAGTTCACAGAGACTCAGTCACCAGCAAAGTATTTCCTTAGAGCCTGAAGAAAAAACTGATGGGAGATTGCAGCACAAGCTACTTGCCTTTGATATTTTCTCCTTCTCTGCCTCAGTAATAATAAAACCTAAAATGATCAGATCTTCATGCTCTCATACTTTATTATACCCAAAACAAGATTACAATGGCTTGTCAGTGTCACCTTAGACCTTAGAATGTT
>NW_021860386.1:0-947 GCF_006229205.1 Suricata suricatta | reverse complement strand
GGGTGTCCTGTGAATTGTTTTTTTCGCTGGACGTTAAGAGCCACTGACATGGCTGTTGCGTAATAAGGGTCCCCACGGGAAGTTTCCACTGTCGGTGGGTCCCCTGTTGGCTGCCCCTCCTCGCCCCTCTCCCTGCGTGCCAGCCCCTGCTCACCCGACCCATCCTTGCCTGATCCTTCCTCCATCCACTCCTTGACATCATTCTCAGAGACCTGCTGGGCCCCCAGGTGGCCCAGCTCCGTCCCTACCCGCCAACAGTCCTACCCCGCAACAGTGTGATGCGTGGCAGGAGTCTGAAGCTGGAAGTGTGGTCGGGGACCAAGAATCCGCAGTTGTGTGAGAGGGAATTTGCCAGATGAGTGAAAGAGGTCAGCCCCGGGGGGGAAAGGGGTGTGTGGATGCGGACAAAGGCCCGAAGGTGTGAGGTCTGGGCCCAAGGGGGTGTGGAGGCAACGGGGTGGGGTTCAGGCAATGAGGAAAGGGGGGGTCTGTGCAGAGCGGAGCCCCCACGGAAGAAGCAGGGCAAGCAGCGGGACCTCGCCCCACTCTCTCATTTTAGACCCCGCTCCGTCTTAATCTCTATTACGTATTTCTGCTCCAGAGAGGGATTTCTCTGGGACAGAGAAATTTGTGTCTTAAAAGTTTTAGAAACCGTCACCACGGGAGCTAGGGAGCCACTGAGGGAACTTGAGGTGGGGATGGCTATGGCTGGATTTGGAGATGAGAAAAGACTCGAATCCTCACGGACAGAATGACTATGCAAAGGCACTGGGGTAGAGAACGGTGAGGTGCGGCCAGGGAACTTGAAGTCCTGGGGTACATGGAGGCCTGACCACCAGGGCCTGGACAGCCTTGGGGACCGGAGGGCGGGGAGGGGCAGCTCTGGCAAGGACTGGAGACAGGGAGGCTGGGGGGAGGCTGGAGGGGGTGGCAGAGGAGGCTGGGGG
>NW_021860385.1:0-1881 GCF_006229205.1 Suricata suricatta | reverse complement strand
ACGAACGGTTCCTGTGGGGGAGGGGTGAGTGGAACAAGGAGAGACAAGGGGACAAGTCTGCAGTTGCTGATCAAGTCCGTTTATTGAGTGGTTTACAGGGGTATATATAGTCTGTAGAAAGAGGAGTGGCTTTTACAATTTGAAAGCATACAACTGATTCTGATTGGCTAGGGTACAAAAGAGGAAGTGGGCTACCGACGTTGAGTACGTGGCCCAGGGAAGGTAGAGTGGAAAAGTACTGGAAGCTTCATTGTGTAAACCCCCACCTAAGTCAGGAGAGATAAACAGCCACAGTGGGGAGTCTGGCGCCAGGCGTGTTTTGCAATTAGCCTCTTGGTGAAATACCTTACAATCGGCCCAGGGGACTTCCAGTCCCCTACATACAATATATACATTATGTAATTGTACATATATGGAATATATTTTATGTCTTATATATTACATATACTATATATCATTACTATTATACATACACAGCATGCATATCATTATGTGGTATTATACATACTATATATATACACACTATGAAATTCTACATATATGGTATATAGTTTATATCTTATATACTATATATCATTATCTACTCATATATACATACAATATATATCATTATGTGCTATTGTATAGAGTATATGTACAGTAAATATGCAATATATGTACAGTATGTAATTGTATATATACATGGTGTATATTCATATATAGTTTTTTGTATATTATATATTTGCTATATTATGTATCATCATGGACACATGTGTATATAACATGTATGTGTGTATATACATTATGTATACACAATATCTTGCATATATAGGATGTATCGACATAGGTAGATCTCACCCAATCAGTTGAAGGTCTTAAACGGGGAAAAAGCCTGGTGTCCCCGGATGAAGAGGGAATTCCGCCAGCAGACGTCTGGACTCAGGAGGCAGTATCTGCTTGTCCCTGGGTCTCCAGCCAGCCAACCTGTCCTGCAAATATGGCACCTGTCAGCCTGTGTAGTCATCTGGAAGGATTCCTTACAAGGCCTCTTTCCCTCCAAGCATTCTGTCTGTGTTGGTTTTGAGGAGACCCGACACCCCCCCCCAAATACCTCAGGGGTCTGGCAGTTTCCTAGGTGGGGCGGGGACCCATTTGGGTAAATGACCAAGCGCAAAGGGAGGCCGAGCGCAATGCACGGGGGTTGGGATTTGGAAGCCTATTTGCAGCCCAGGAGAAGCATTTGCATAGGAAGGTGGAAAAGAGGTGAGCGGTGGCGCAGGGGCGGGGCGGGGCTGCAGGCGCTGCCTGGAGATCTGGGGACCTGGAGGAATCCGGGTGTGTGAGGCCCGCCTCCCTGGCGATGAGGCCCAGTGGTCGCGGCCACCCCGGGGCGCTCCGGATACCTGCAGCGCCAAGCCAGGCGGGGGAAGGATGCTTCATCGCCTTCCATCGAGGACTGATGGGACCGTGCGTCCCCACAGGGTCCAGGGAGGCTGGGGACGCCGCGTGACGTTGGGCACAGCGCGTCTCCCAGGTGCGCGCCCAGGGCGCACGGCGATGTGTGGTGCGCACGACGCACCTGTCTCTGCAGCTGTCTGAGGCTGCAGGCAAGCAGGCGGCCGCGTCGGGCGGCCTCCGTGCCCGGTCCTCTGAACTGACTCTGCCCCCGGGCGGGCGTGGGGACCATTTCCCAGAACCTGGCAAAGACATAGGCTGAGTCTGTGTGTCAGACTCAATGCCAGTGTCCACCAGAATGTGCGTGTCAGCCAGCTGGTCACCTACCGGCCAGCTGGAAGCTACAAGGGCGGGAAAGGGGACCCCGGGGCGTCTCCACACCCCTGGGCTAGAGGCGGTCACTGGCCATCGCCGGCCAGAGCAGGAAGCGCACGCGGACGGACAGAC
>NW_021860384.1:0-947 GCF_006229205.1 Suricata suricatta | reverse complement strand
AACTATATTATTAAAAATTCCAGACAACATAGAATTTTGGCTATAATGCCCTGGTGTGTGTATCTAACAGAAGGGATCAGAAAGAAAATACAACCACAAGACCTACTCTGTGTCCCGGCAATACATCAGTTACCTGAGGCAGTTCAGAAATGATACCGTTTAATGATAATTACTCAAACTGCAATAAAGTGCTTTTTTTCAAATCTAAGAATCTCTTGTCTTCTTCTGGTAGCTATAAGAGATGCAGGCTAATCTCAGACACCCACAGTTCCTGAAATAACCATAGGTGTGACTCAGAAACAGACAAACGGAGCTAGAGATTGACACAGAGATGATAGATCACAGATAAATAGATAAAACTCTTCAAAAGATGGATTCTACTGAAGCAAAGCTCAACTACTCTCTAAATCACAATAGTTTAGGTATTTGGGTAGGACAAAGACTTGAGAGAGCCAACTGATCCTTATCCAAATGGAGAGGAAGATAAGCTGTTTGGGCAGGCTGGCAACATGGCAAGGAGGAGGGCAGAACCAGCAGGAGAGGGCACTGCAAAGAAGAGGGCAAAAATCCATGAGGCCTGATAAGAAGTTTGGAAGGACTGTGGAAGAAATACATCTGTTATAACAGGACACCAACACTTTACCCTAGAATATCATGGATCCTCTGTCATTCTGACCATTTCTTTCACATCCACAGAGGTCACACGTTTTTCTGTGTACATGTATTCTTTTGGGAATGGTCACTGAAGGCTTCAGTTTAAAGTCTTTTCTTAAAGACAGCATATCTAATTTTATGGAGAAGGCTAAGTTCATAACACAGGAGATCCTGATAGTGTCAGCTCATGGGAATCAGCAGAAACTCCTAGGAAAACATTACCCTTTCAAGGCTGTGGTACTCGAAGACTAATAGACAAGATTTCAGAGGGTTAAAGCAAAACCCAGCAAATA
>NW_021860383.1:0-947 GCF_006229205.1 Suricata suricatta | reverse complement strand
GCTTTCCTCTTGCTGGTGTTCCTCCAGGAGGTGCGGGCCGGGGCCTACAGCCCCCACCATCCGTGCATGCACCCTGCGGTCATAAGTCCGGTGTCCTTTTCATGCTTTATGAAAGCCAGTTGTTTAATACCGGTTTTATTTTTTTTAATATAATTTATTGTCGATTTGGTCTCCATATAACACCCAGTGCTCATCCTTCAATGTCCATCACCCACTTCCCTCTCTCCTACTAAAATGGGCTTTAGAAAGGGCTGTCAGAAGGGATACGGGAGTGCTGACACATAGGGGCACATGTACCCCAATGTTCATAGCAGCACTGTCAACAATAGCCAAATCATGGAAAGAGCCTACATTTAGGCTGATGAGTGGATCAAGAAGATGTGGTATATACACACAATGGAGTACTCCATGGCAATGAGAAAGAATGAAATCTGGCCATTTGTAGGAAAGTGGATGGACCTCGAGGGTGTCATGCTAAGTGAAATAAGGCAGGCGGAGAAGGACAGATACCATATGTTTGCACTCCTAAGTCTAACAGGAGAAACCTAATGGAGGACCATGGGGAGGGGAAGGAGGAAAAAGAGGTAGAGAGAGGGAGGGAGGCAAATCATAAGAGACTCCTGAATACTGAAAACAAACTAAGGGCTGAAGGGGGAGGGGGAAGGGGGGTGATGGTCAGGAAGGAGGGGCACTTGTGGGGAAGAGCACTGGGTGTTATATGGAAACCAACTTAACAATAAACTACAAAAAAATAAAATAAAATGGTGATAACACTTAAAAAAAGAAAGAAAGCAAAAGGACTATCGGAACTCTAAATGACACTCCAAACTAAAATACTGAAGATAATGACTCCTCGAGGCCCAGTTGGTATGAAGCCTTTGGGGATAAGGCTCAGCCTCTCGGCCATGTTAGTTTGTTCTTATCCTGGAGCCCCTGACACACTATTT
>NW_021860382.1:0-947 GCF_006229205.1 Suricata suricatta | reverse complement strand
CAAAAGCTGGGGGTTCAGGGAATAGACTGAGGGGGCCTACAGTGGCGGCAGGACATACCTACCCCAAATCACACACCTCCTTGCCTGATAAAGCTATCTAATAGAGCAGGATTGATGCTGACCAACCAGACAGCCCCTCTTCCAAATCAGCACTGCCACTGATACCCAGCGGTTTTGCATTGCCTGATTTAATTCTTGGACAATTCTAATTAGATAGATAGATAGATAGATAGATAGATAGATAGATAGATAGATAGTTGTTTTGTTGTTATTTTCCCCCTTTCTTTTTTCCTTATCTTTTACTCCTCTGTCTGGTTATTCTGGTTGTTGATTTAAGAAGACATATTTAATCTGTTCTTTTTATACCTGTTCTACATCTTCTTTTTTATTTTCCTTTCTCTCTCTGTAGATTAAGCTGTATTGTTTCTCTGTCTGGTCAATTTTCTTTTCTTTTCTTTTGGCTCACCCCTATCATTTCTCTCTTTATCTGGGATAAGGCTTCTTCCATCAGCACTTGTAGCTGATGTTTCTATTTTCGTTTTGCTTGTTTGTTTCTTTGTGTTGTTTGTATGTAAGAAATGAACCATGGGAATCTACTCCAGAAACCAAGAGTAAACTTTACATGCTGTATGTCAACCAATTTGACAATATATTATATTATTAAAAAAAACCAGAAAATCTAGCCTATGCACCTTACCCTAATCAATCCAGTTACACAATTACAAATGACACTTAAAAATTCTTAATTAATTTTACTCTTGCCTTTGTTCAATTCTGGTCTTTTGGATTCTCAATGATTATTTCATCCTCACAGTAATGTCAAAAAATACCAAATGCTGACAAACCACTTGACCTGAAAATACTGGTAATTAATCACCACACCCATACATTAGAGGTCAAACAGCATAATCACCAAATGAAGCAGGTTTCTTCACCATCAAAAACTA
>NW_021860381.1:0-947 GCF_006229205.1 Suricata suricatta | reverse complement strand
CAAGAACCTTTAAATCTATAACCTTCTCCTATTAAAATTTATTCTCACATCTACAACTAGAAGAAAAACTAATGTGCACATTCTATGAGTCATAAACATTAGTAATTTCTTAGATCTTATTTTCTTTTGTCTAAGTGGAATATCTGACTTCATATCCTCAACCATTGTTGATTTAACTAAGGATGCCACCAGATCTAAATGCATTCAGTCTGTAGGATGCCTGTGGCTTGGATATAGAAGATTAATGTGAAAATCAATTTCATTCCTCTGGTAATTAAGCAAGGCAAAAACTATTTTTTCATGGATTAAGTTTCTTGGGAGTCATATGCAAGCTGTCACAGAAAAGAAAATGATGTTGTAAAAGAGGGTGATGGAAGAGGTAAAGTAAGAGAAGGTGAAAAAAATCAGAATGCCTGCGGGATAAGAGGATATCTTCCTTTCTCATAGCTTTCAGACTTTTTTTTTTTAAATGTTTAATTTTTCTGGGGTGCTTGCGTGGCTCAGTTGCTTAAGCGCCCGACTTCAGTTCAGGTTACGATCTCATGGTTTGTGGGTTCAAGCCCTGAACCAGGCTCTGTACTAACAGCTCAGAGCCTGGAGCCTGTCTTCAGATTCTGTGTCTCACTCTCTCTCTCTGAACCTCCCCTACTCATGTTGTCTTTCTCTCTCAGAATAAATAAACATTAAAAACAATTTTAATGTTTTATTTATTTTTGAGAGAAAGAAAGACAGAGACAGAGAAAGTGAGGGACAGAGAGAGAGAGGAAGAGAGAGGATCCCAAGCAGGCCCCAACATGGGGCTCTGTCTCATGACCTTAAGATCATGACCTGAGCTGAAATCAAGAGTTGGACACTTAATCAACTGAGTCAACCAGGTGCACGTAGTTTTCAGGTTTAGATGAAGCATGTCTGCTCAATTTACTTCCTTCAGATGAAAATATTTTGTG
>NW_021860380.1:0-947 GCF_006229205.1 Suricata suricatta | reverse complement strand
CTCAGGCCAAACCTCCGACCTATTGGCACCCGGCCACGCCCACTCATTAGCGCAGGGCCACGCCCACTCATTAGCGCACAGTTCCACAGTTGGTGGCTGGTTTTGCTGGACAACAGCTGAGTGGCTGTGACGGAGATCACAGGGCCGGCAAAGCCTGAAACAGTCACTGTCTGGTCGTTTACAGAAGACGGGCGTCAGCTCTGGGCTCTGACACCAGGCAGCGAAAGCCGGGCCCCCCAGGGCCGGGGAAGCATCCGGAAGAGGAGGGATGTGCTGTGCAGAGGTGACGGGGTGGCAGTGTCCCCGGAGCTGGAGGAGCGTGTCTGGGTGCGTGCTGGACCCCGGACTGGGCCGGGAGCCCCGCGGCACACTGCTTCCCACCCAGACCCTCCTCGTCCTCCCACCGGTCCAGGCCACAGCCCAGTCCAGAGTCCGGCGTGGGGGTGGGGGCGCTGGCGCCTGGCCCCCGTGCTGCCCCCACCTCCTCACCCCGGCTGTCATTTCAGGTGGTGACAGGGAGGAGCAGGAAACGGCTCCTCTGTGTGCGCCTGGGTCCTGGGTCCCTCCTTCAAGGGGACTAACCAGTTGGAGGGGCTGGGGACATTCCTCAACAGGCTCCCCGGGGCCACAGGCATGAGGGGAGGGGCTGAGAGGCGCGGTGGCGGCGGGTCGGGTACCAGCCTGCCAGGCTGTGGTCTGTGAGGTGCTGTGCGCCTGGACTGCAGCCTAGTGCCCGAGACACGGTGACACCCGGTCAGGGTTTGTTAAGTGAATTGAATAAATGTCCGAAATAGCTGACATTTGTGAAAATGGGTAAAACTTGCAACCAAGGAGACTTGAAAAAATAATAGAAATAGCTTATACGTGTGTGCTGGGCCACGTTCAAAAGTTGTGTCACAAAAGATAAACTTTCCTTCCTTCCCTTCTTCCTCTGTCATCCATCCCCC
>NW_021860379.1:0-947 GCF_006229205.1 Suricata suricatta | reverse complement strand
ATTTTCCAGTGATACTTAGCATCTATATTTAAAACTATTGTGAAATATTGACAATGGGACGTGGAGATCCTCCTGTCTTTACAGCAAATGTAAGGGGGCGCCTGGGTGGCTCAGTTGGTTAAGCCTCTGACTTTGGCTCAGGTCAGATCTCACATTTGTGGGTTTGAGCCCCGCGTCAGGCTCTGTGCTGACAGCTAACTCAGAGTCTGGAACCTGCTTCAGGTTCTGTGTCTCCTTCTCTCTCTGCCCCTCCCCCTCTCATGCTCTGTCTCCCTCTGTATCAAAAATAAATAAAACATTTAAAAAATTTATAGCAAATTTAAGTTACTGCCCGACTCACTCTAAAAAACAGATCTCAAACCTTTCCACATCACGTTTGTGGACACAAACTCTAATGCCGAAAAATGCTCCTGTCACATCTCAGTCACCCCTGGAACTAGTTTTATTCTTTTTATTTTACTTTACTTTATTTATTTATTTTTAAAACATTTTAAAATGTATTAAATATTTTATTGAAGTATAATTAACATACAATGTTATATTAGTTTCAAGTGTACAATTGAATGATTTGTTATTTCTGTGCATTACTTAATGCTCACCATGATAAGCACAGCCGCAATCTGACACCATACAATGTTATTGCAATATTACTGACTATATTCCCTATGCTGCACTTTCAATCTCTGTCACTTATTTTGTAACTGAAAGTTTGTGCCTCTTAATCCCCTTTATCTATTTTTCTTATACTCCCACCCACCACCATTTATTCTCTGTATTTAGGAGCTCCTTTGTTTTTTGTTTGTTTTGTTTTTTAGATTCTACATATAAGTGAAATCATATGATACTGTAATTTTTATAGAGCTGTAACTTTTCTTAAACTTCACATGTCCTGTCTTTTAAAATCTGTCCCACAGGGGGATGGAAAATTACCAAACCTGTATCCTGTG
>NW_021860378.1:0-947 GCF_006229205.1 Suricata suricatta | reverse complement strand
GGACACACAGCAGAGATATGATTCATTGCTCTTGGTGCTCATTCCTGAGAGGCAGCATTCATGGAGATGCCTTTTTGGGAACAAAGGAGCTGGTATTGCCATTTCCCTCCCCTGCCCCTCGGCATAAACACAGAGCCACCTGCAGGAAACAGGGCAGCACCAACACTGCTACGTAAATTGCTTATACCAAGCCCCAATCCCCTATGCTCTAGTGGGACTACCCTTTTAGTCAAGCTTGCCTGAACCCCAGTGTGGTGGGCACCTCCCCCAGAAAATCTGCAAAAGCGCCTGTCTGCAACATGTCTTTTGAACAGAGAGTTTTGCAGGGCACCATTTCTGGTGGAAGTGGTGTCAGGTCTTATTTCACAAGCAAACCAGAGTACACTGAGTTAAAGTTTGCCACGTTCAGACCATGGACGAAACACTGCCCACAGCAGTCAAGGAAAACCTCTGCAGATGAATGGTCTGAAGTACAGAGCAGCCCAAACATGACAGGAGAGCACACACAGGACACACCATAAACACTGCCTGAAGGGGCAGGTCCTTGGCACTACATGACCTTGTCTTCATAAGGCCATTACTTTAAATGACAGGAGACATTACTGACTGTTCTGACACAGAGAAGAAGGAGGAGACATAGACAAAATGCCAACAGAGAGGAAATTATCCCAAACAAAAGAACAAAATAAGGCCATGGCCAAAGATCTAAGCAAAAGGATTATAAGTCACAGGCCTAATGGAGAATTTAAAGCAACCATCATAAGGATACTCATTGGACTTGAGAAAAGAAGACATCAGGGAGACCCTTACCAAAGAGATACAAAAGTTAACAAAGAATTCATTAGAGATGAGAATTCATTACATGAGACTGGAAACAGGCTTGATGTAATGGACAGCAGGCTGGAAGATGCTGAGGAATGAATTAGTGACCTAGAAGATAAAAGAGT
>NW_021860377.1:0-947 GCF_006229205.1 Suricata suricatta | reverse complement strand
ATTCTACATGAAAATTTATGAAAAGACAGCACTGAAAATTTTAAGTAAAAGCTAGTCTTTTGGAGACATAAATAACTTTAATAAAACCTGAGCCCCCATCTGGCCAATCTCTGCCTAGAGACACATTCAAAGGAAACACACAGATTTATTCCAGGAAACTTGAGGCATATTGTTCACCTACAGTACAGGCTATCTCCAAAAGGCCAGGCCAAGGGTTTTACATATTTTATCAGACAGAAATTATTTCCAGCAATCTTCTCTATATCTTACTGTGTTTTGCAGAGAGGAGAAATGACACACAACTAAAAAAAGAAACAAACATAAAAGACCAGGCAAAACAAGATATAGAGAGAAAGAAATCTTAGTACCTAATGGTTTTCCACTTCTCAGAAGGAGCCCACCATGTGGCCTGGCTTTATTAGTTACCATTGGGTTCCTTGGGATGCTCATGTAGCCTGCTTTATGAGGAACTCGAGATCGGGTGATTTGATAATTCATTTGAGAAAAAGAACTCTGTAGCCAAGCAATAGTGCAGTAGCTGAAGGAATAAATGAGGTCAGGAGACTTTTACAAAAGTTAAAAACATGGTTGCATGTGATATGAAAAATCCATTAGAAAAAGGGAGGCTGACAATGTGGGAAATAGTAATAACCAACAGATTAAAGTGTTTGAGAAAGGCAGAAGACATGGAATCTAGACTCTTCAGGGAAGGATTTGCCTCTGGTAGGAAAAGTTGCTCAGTTCAAAAGAGAGGATGGGAGTGCAGGTGAGACAAACAGATATATTTTGATCTGACCAGGTGAAAAGAAGAGAGCTAATTCCTGGTGGCATTTACATTTCCAGTGAAATATGATCTAAGTAATTGGCTGTAAGCTTGGGGCAGTAGGAGAGATAGATGGGATTTTAGAAGAGGGTAAAATGGATATGACAGTCATGAGACAAACTGA
>NW_021860376.1:0-947 GCF_006229205.1 Suricata suricatta | reverse complement strand
CCCCCCCCCCACCTCTCGGCTGGAGCCGCCCAGGCCCCAAGGGTCACCTCTGTGACCAATCTTCCCTCTTTTAGCCCCACCCCCTCCCCGTAGCCCCACCCACTACCGGGAACCTGCTTAGACCTGCAGGAAAGCCCCGGACTTGCGCCCAGGGAGCTCTGCGGGCCGGCGCCTCGGGACTCCTGGGTCCCTGAAGCGGGCGCTGCCCCAACTCTTCCTCAGCACCGGGCTGACGCCCCGATCTGCCCTTGGTGTCAGGGGAGCCCCTTGGAGAGCCAGCCGGACTCACACCTGCGGCGGAGGAGCACGCGGGTCCCCCAGGCCCTGGCCGCCCCACCTCCCCCGAGGCCTTCTGTTCCAGCCCCGCGCTGTGCGCCTGCGGGCGAGTCCCTGGGCCTCTCTGCGCCCCCGACCTCCTGTGCGGGGCACCAGGGGACAGGCTGCGTGTGCGCCCCGCGGGCACGTGTCAGTGCAGGGCTGGAACCCGGACCGCCCTTCCCGGGTTTCTCCTTCGAGCCGAGCCGCCTGCAGACAGCGGCGCCCACGCTCCGCGGAGACTGCCACATCCTGGCATCCTGGCCCCCTCTCCTCGTTGCCATGGCAAGGGGAGCAGAGAGCCAGGCTCGGCTCTCGGTGTGCAGCTCCCCTCCCCCGAGCTCCCTGCCAGCCAGCCCCTCCCCCCGGCGGGTGTCTCAGGCGCAGCCTGGCCCCACGCCCATGTCACCCCGCGGAGCCGGTGGGCCCACAGACACCCTCGTGGGCGCACTGCTACGCTTCCCCTTTGTCTGGGCCCGTCTCTCCCAGGAAAGATTCCAGCCTGATCTAAGGTTGGCCTGAGACACGGCGGGTCAGTCAGGTCCCCTCCAAGGATGGCGCCAGGGGCCGGGCACTGCGCAGTGGCCAGCGTGGAGACTTGGGGTGAGGGCTGTCCAGGCACAGGGCACACC
>NW_021860375.1:0-947 GCF_006229205.1 Suricata suricatta | reverse complement strand
TATTTGCTGGGTTTTGCTTTAACCCTCTGAAATCTTGTCTATTAGTCTTCGAGTACCACAGCCTTGAAAGGGTAATGTTTTCCTAGGAGTTTCTGCTGATTCCCATGAGCTGACACTATCAGGATCTCCTGTGTTATGAACTTAGCCTTCTCCATAAAATTAGATATGCTGTCTTTAAGAAAAGACTTTAAACTGAAGCTTTCAGTGACCATTCCCAAAAGAATCCATGTACACAGAAAAACGTGTGACCTCTGTGGATGTGAAAGAAATGGTCAGAATGACAGAGGATCCATGATATTCTAGGGTAAAGTGTTGGTGTCCTGTTATAACAGATGTATTTCTTCCACAGTCCTTCCAAACTTCTTATCAGGCCTCATGGATTTTTGCCCTCTTCTTTGCAGTGCCCTCTCCTGCTGGTTCTGCCCTCCTCCTTGCCATGTTGCCAGCCTGCCCAAACAGCTTATCTTCCTCTCCATTTGGATAAGGATCAGTTGGCTCTCTCAAGTCTTTGTCCTACCCAAATACCTAAACTATTGTGATTTAGAGAGTAGTTGAGCTTTGCTTCAGTAGAATCCATCTTTTAAAGAGTTTTATCTATTTATCTGTGATCTATCATCTCTGTGTCAATCTCTAGCTCCGTTTGTCTGTTTCTGAGTCACACCTATGGTTATTTCAGGAACTGTGGGTGTCTGAGATTAGCCTGCATCTCTTATAGCTACCAGAAGAAGACAAGAGATTCTTAGATTTGAAAAAAAGCACTTTATTGCAGTTTGAGTAATTATCATTAAACTGTATCATTTCTGAACTGCCTCAGGTAACTGATGTATTGCCGGGACACAGAGTAGGTCTTGTGGTTGTATTTTCTTTCTGATCCCTTCTGTTAGATACACACACCAGGGCATTATAGCCAAAATTCTATGTTGTCTGGAATTTTTAATAATATAGTT
>NW_021860374.1:0-1881 GCF_006229205.1 Suricata suricatta | reverse complement strand
TGTCCTCCAAAAATTCATGCCCACCTGGAAACTCAGAATGTGGCCTTATCTGGAAATAGGGTCTTTGCAGATGAAGGATTGAGATGAGACCATACTGAAGTGGCCCCCAAATCCAATAACAGTGTCCTTGTAAGAAACATACTTTTCTAGTGTTAATCTGATTTAATAAACAGCCGTTTCCAAGATCAGCTGAGAATCCCCTTCCTCCAAGAAGGCTCCCTGGACTCCCCAGGTAAAATTCACTCTTCTCCCATGTTCCCAGGGCACATTTTTTTCAGTCTCTGCTCAGACAGTTGGCCCTGTCTCCTGATTCTAAAGTGACTTCTTTGCTCAACTCTCTCCTACTGGCCAAGGCATCCCTGGAAGACTGACTGTCACCTGGCTTTGGGTCCCCTTGAGCGCCTGACCCAGGACTGAATTGCTGTTTGTTAAATTGAATGTGTGTGTTGGGTTTCATTCAGCTCCGTCAACCTGAATTTGATAAGCAGTCTAGTGCGTGCATCTACTGCCAATGACCAGGTTTCTGTGAGTTGTGTTGTGTGGGTGACTACAGCAATGAGCTTGTCCTTGGGCAGGGGCACAGTCCAGCCCCAGATTGAGCATCACACCCAGCAGATAAGCTCGGGTCCTTCCTCTGGCCCAGCTCCAAAAAATAACTAGGGACCAGCTCTAAAAACAACTGAAAGTGGTTAGCTCCTCCCCCAGGAAACAAGGTTCAACAGCCCTCTTTCAGTGGGGAGAAAATTTTTAAAAAGAATTTTTTAATTAAAAAAAAACAAAACAAAACAGATTTTCCCCCTATGGAGTGGCTCTGCCAAGCGGACGTTTGGTCATTTGCAAGCAGGTGACTTTTTTTAACTTGACTTTGCTGGTGCCCACAGCAAATTAGAGCCACAATTACACTGTAATTGAACAGGATTAGTCATGCACATATATCCTGTGCACACACTTCTCCTTCCCCTGTTAAAGGAAGCACAGGCTGGCAGGGGAGTTCAGAGAATTACCTCCTCATCCCCTGGGACCCCTCAAACACAAAGTGACAGATATAATACAGGACACCCAGGTAGAGTCGAATTTCAGATAAGCAACAAACAATTTTAACAGAAGTATGTCCGGTGCGATATGGGGATATACCAAAAAAAAAAAAAAAAAGTGTTCAAATTGAAGTAGGTTGTCCTTTTACTTAATAAAAACGATACTTCCCAGGCAGGATCTAAAACAATATAAGGCTCGGGATCCTTGAACTCCTTCCAGAGAAGGTCTTTCGAAAGGATAGGAAAATCAGAGAAACAATATGGAATCGTCTGAGCTATTTGGAATTCACAAATGACCAAATACATGGCATAAAAAAACCTGAACAGACATGCAATGGAACTTACACACGATGTTTTTCAAGGGCATAATAGCCTGGATAAAACCCATTAGCACACTTAAATTAATTCTGTACTCAGCATAATAACACATCCACTGTCCCTTATTTGTTCTTCCCTGGGGAAATACTTGACCACTTGCGTCAGTCACCTGCTTGAACGCCCCGGTATACCGACTGTGTGACAATTATTGATTTTTGATGAACGACACGGCTCTCTCTTCTGGGCTATTACCCCTTTGTTTTCAAAGCTTACTTAATTGCTCGATGATTTCTGATTTTTTTTTCCTTGCCAGAAAAATAAATGCAAAGTGTTTATTCTCCAAAGGCCGTAAACAGAGCTTGCGGGTCTGGTTTCTATGACAACCCCACTTGATACAGCAAACCTAGATTATCTCTAATGACAGACATGAAGTTTAAATTGCACATTCTGAACAAACAGTGCTCCGCTGACCTTTTATTGAAAAATGGAATACAGGGTGATTAGCATAATGTGTTATATAAAAAGGAAA
>NW_021860373.1:0-947 GCF_006229205.1 Suricata suricatta | reverse complement strand
TTCTGACGATGATAGGAACATAGAGCTAAACAGAGTATGAAGAAACATTTAATACAGTAGAGACATCTGGTCTGTTTTGGCAGCAGAATTAGCATAAGATTACCATCTCATTATTAGTATCATCTCAGAAATCATTAGAACCCATATAGATATCTCTGATTGCAGAGGTGGGGAGGAGACCCTGATAGAGGAAAGATTTCAGCCTCACAGTTTAATTTTGGAGAAAAAGTGTTTGTGCTGATCTAATCTTGGTGAGCTCCATCTATTCCAAGACCACAGAAGCATTTAGGGAAAGGATGGAAGGAGGCAGAATCAGAGAAACCAGAGTGGTGGCTCAAAGGAAGACACATGTGTTCATGCAAAGGGCCTTCCATAGGAGTGCCACATAGGCCCATGAACAAGCGAAGGGAATCCCAAGCAAACAAAAAAAGTACCTAAGGGAGGAAAAGGCCTCCCAGAAGTCTGGGAAAATGCCAGGTGATACTGAGTTTTAGTTCCAACCCTGTCCCTGCCAAATCTGGGGCGAGGCCCATCTCCTCTCTGCTGGAGGTTTGGGGTCTCATTTAGAAAGCGTAGGGTTTGGTTGAGAGAGCCTCACAGGCTCCCGCCACTTCTAATATTCCTGCTCTTGTGGTCTGGCCCAAACACTGGGCTTTTTGGTTTGGCTCTTCATAACTGAATTTCCTCAAACACAGGCAAACATTATTTTTCTAGGGTCTTTCAACATTTAAATCTAGTTCCATACATCCTAGCACTTATTTGACTGAACAGAAAAACAAAAGAGACAGTATCAAAAATTCTAACTTGTCAGCCCAGATACTTGTTGGGGTGTTTGCTTATTTAATACATTCCATCAAGGACAGAAATTACATGCTGGTTTTTTTTTCCCCCATAGGAAGTGTGTCTTGGGCTTTTCCCTTATTATTTGCTTTACTTTTTTTTTTTTT
>NW_021860372.1:0-947 GCF_006229205.1 Suricata suricatta | reverse complement strand
GGGGCCCCTGTGTCCCTCCCAGTGGGGCCAGGGTCCCCTGCACTGTTTCTGACAGCGCGCTCCGCTTGTGCGTGAGGCTGGCAGCAGGTGGGCCGGGAGGCAGCACCTTCCCTGCCGGAGGCCTGCTGACCAGCAGGAGTCCTGGGTGGCCTCCCCGGGGGCAGGGTTCTTGGGGGCGGGTGTGCCTGCTGCATGCGGCCGTGTGACCCGCTCTGCTCCTCCTGGTCCTGAGGGAGGGTCCAGTCTACTGAGCGCGCACTCGCTGAGGCTACTGGAACCCCGCGTGTCACCCACCGAGCAGTTTTCTGAAAGCACCCCCACGTTGGTGTGTTCCGATTTCCCGCCAGCTTGTGTTGGTCCCCGACTGCGGGTTGGAACCCCGAGGGGGGAGGGAGGCATCTCTGCTGCTCACTTGGCCCTTTCGTATCCTCCCTGGAAGGAGGGCTCTTCGAACCCTTCCGTCGTGTACTGAGTGACCAGCGGTTTTACCGTCGAATTGCATTTCTGGTATTTTTTGAGGCCTTTTCTAGGAGCTGGTCTTCAGTGTATCTCAGCAGAGAATGCATGTCCTCTGTTTCTTTGATCGCGTGCTCTGGCTCCTGCTGTCGGCGCGGAAATGATCTCTCCCTTCTAGTTGTTAGCATCGCCACGTTTTTATTTGCTTGTCTCTCTTGGTGTTTCCTTTGGTGTCTTTAAACATGCCTCTGTGTCTGTGACTAGATCCGTCCACCCTGAACGCTGGCTTCGGCTCTCCGTCCGTCACCAGAGCGGGCGGGGAGGGCAGTGCCTCAGCCGCGCGCCGCGGCCCGGTCCCGATTCGCCTCCTCTGGCTTCCCTCCCACCTAACACACACTGACAGCCACGTATTTGCTTGAGTTATTTATGCAAAGTAGCATCAGTACATGGTGTTGGCTTGTTTTCTCATTGAAAAATAATTTGCGGAAATC
>NW_021860371.1:0-947 GCF_006229205.1 Suricata suricatta | reverse complement strand
TTAGGGGACAGAGGCATCAACCGTGGAATGTTCCTGTAGGGTCCCATGCCTCAGAGCTAGTCAGGCACCTCTGCACAGTAGCTGCTGCACCAGGTTGGCTAATTGCTGTGTTGCGTCTCTGAGCTTCCCACTCACCCTTGGCAGAGGTGTCTCCCTCTCTCTCAGACTCCACCCCATGGATGGGCAGTCAACTACTCCTCTCCCTGAAGGGGCTGCATGTCCTGCCTAAGCCCTGCAGGGGGCAGGCTCACCTCAGAAAGCAGATCAGTTCCTCTGGCCACCGGCTGGGACCCAGGATGGAGGGACAGAACCCTAGACCCGATCCTACCTGGACCTGGTCTCCACACCAGGCCTTGGCCCGTCCCTAGCCTTGTGTTGGGCAGCTGGGCGCTCTGGTGAACAGGGCACGGCTGCGTGTAGAACCGCAGCCCCGAGACCCCCTTGGGTGTCTGTTGTCTCTCCGTTTTGGGTGGCAACATTTGAGGGTCCACAAAAGACTCAGACTGTGAGGTGAAGGGCTCCTGGGCTTTCTGGGGAGGGGAGCCTTTACGGTCCCTCCTAAGGGAAGCTTGAGGAAAGAGAAGGCAGCCCTGTCACAGGAACGCTGTGGTCAATGGCGTTGGATGATGCGCTGTTCCGTCTTTCCCATGTCAGCCGCTGGGGCCCTTCTCTCCCTGCCTGGGGTCAGCGCATCTCAGGGCTGCCCGGGGACCCGCCTCCTACTGGACGGTGTTCCTGGGACTTAGTGACTGGAGTGGAGCAGGGTACGCGGGTGGAATGCCTTTGAGCAGTTCCTCTGGGTGGTTCAGTGCATCAGACCCCATTCTTCTGCAGAGTTTAGGAAGGATGAGGTTGCTGGGTGGGTGCTGAGACCCCCACAGGCACCCACTGAGGGTGGGGGCAGGGGCAGGGGAGATGGCCAAGAGCTGGTATTTACTCTTCTGGCC
>NW_021860370.1:0-947 GCF_006229205.1 Suricata suricatta | reverse complement strand
AAAAAAAACACAAAACAAAACAAAGTGGGGTCTGTGCTGACTGCAAATGGCAAGATCTCATTCCTTTTTTATTGTTGAGTAATATTCCTGTGTGCACGCGTGTGTGTATGCTTGTGTGTGTGTGTCTGTGTGTCTGTGTGTGTCTCCATTCATCTATTGTTGAACAATGGGCTGCTTCCATACCTTGGCTATCGTAAATCATGCCACAATAAACATAGGGGTGAATATATCCTTTTGAATTTGTATTTCCATTTTCTTTGGGTAAACACGCAGTATTGGAGTCATTGGATTGTAGGGTAATCCTATTTTTAACTTTTGAGGGGCCTCCCTACTGGCGGCCCCAGTGGCTGCACCAGTTTGCATTCTCCATATCCTCACCAATACTTCTTGTCTTTTTCATTTTAGCCACTGTGTCATGATCTCACTGGAGGTTTGATTTGTATTTCCCTGATGATTAGTGATATTGAGCATCTTTTCATGTGTCTATTGGCCATCTGTCTGTCTTCTTTGAAAAAATATCTATTTGGGTCCTTTGCCCAATTTAACTGGATTGCTTGGGTTTTTTGGTGTTGACTTGTAGAAGTTCTTTACATATTTTGGATATTTGCCCCCTACCAGTGATACCATTTAAAAATATCTTTTTGTATTCAGTAAATTACCTTTGTGTTTTGTTGGCGGTTTCCTCTGCTGTGCAAAAGCTTTTTATTTTGGTGTAAAGCCCAGAATTTATTTTTGCTTTTGTTTTTCTTGCCTGAGGAAACCTATTTAGAAAAAGGTTCTTTGACCGATCAAAGAAATTACTGCCTATGCTTCCTTGTAAGTTTTATGGTTTCAGGGGTCACATTTAGGTCTTTAATCCATTTGGAGTTGATTTGTTATGGTGTAATAAAATGGTCTGGTTTCATTCTTCTGCAGGTAGCTCTCCAGTTTTCTCAGCACTGTTTGTT
>NW_021860369.1:0-947 GCF_006229205.1 Suricata suricatta | reverse complement strand
AAGCACAGAATTGATGGCAGGGAATGAAGGTCAATAAACACAAACAAGACACCAGCCCTTCAGACTCCGTTCAGAGACATTTATTTGCCTACTGGCCCCTTCCCTCCCAGCCTCCCCAGTGTGATTCTAGATCAGCTTCAGAGCAAATAGTCTGGTTCCTGCAGGTAGAGGCCTTTCATCGTTTTCTTTCTCCAGGGCAAGAAACTCATCACTTTAGTAAAGACCCGTCGTGGTGTTGCACTTTTTAAACATATGAGATGATGCCATGGGCCACATTGTTACACAGGAGAGGGCCCCCAGAGTCCCCCTCTGGACAGAGATAGGGAAGGAGTGAGCCAGGTCTCATGGGGTCCCTGCCCTCCATGCCCCTCCACCCTACCTCCCACACTGGCCTCCCTGGGACTTTAAGAAGGCTGCTATGCATTCTTCCACCGGAAATTGAGGACAAGGCAGGCCTTGGACACCATCCCTGCTTCCCTCGCCCCAGGGAGGGAATTTGCCTCTCCTCCCCTCTACCAGATCCTCTGCTGTGGGACTGCTGGCTTCACAAGGTGAACACCTTCCTGTTTAGGCACCAGAAAGCAGGTGGGCGGTGTGCTACTCAGCATGGCGGATGAGCCCAGTATCCCAGGTGGGTGTTGGCTCTAAGGGCCCCTTGGATTTGACCACTGCCAGCCCAGAGAGCACATATTTCTAAGATTGGTGGCCTGGTATGGGGCAGAGTACTGCAAATTCCATTTGGAGGAACGCTGAGGTTGGAATCATCCCTCACTGTGAAGGAAGCCTTCTTTTCCTTTGGGTCTCCTACGCACGGCTGAGTGTCATGGCTGTAATGATTGGGGATGTGGGACTCTCACTCCTGATCCTCCTGCACAATTAGCTCTACCCCCTGTAGTGTCTCTGGGTATCTTCCCATGGACACCCATCCCCAGCCGGCCACACTGCAC
>NW_021860368.1:0-947 GCF_006229205.1 Suricata suricatta | reverse complement strand
AAGGTCCTTTTTACCATCCTGACTGCCCTCCACTCTGGGGATGGGTGATGATTTTCACCCCTTGGAGACCAGAACTTCCTTATTTGACAAGACATTGTAGGGGTCACTGGCTGTTAAATCTTGCCAGAAATCAAAATCATTTGGAATGCCTGTGAAATGCAGATTCCTGGGCCCCCTCACACCTACTGGATCAGAATCTTGGCAACCGGAGTCAGTGGTCTGTATTTTTTTTTACAAGTGTCCCACATGATTCCAAGGAAATATATGTATGTCGACTGACATTTGGGATTAACAGGAGTAGATGATCTATAAGGTTTTTTTTTTCCAGCTCCAGTGTTCAGAGATACCAATGCCAGGGAAGAGGTCAAAGATGTCTTTTTTTTTTTTTTTTTTAGCCAGAAACCACGTGGGGCATGTAGGGTGGTAGTAAAGCCACTATACTGTGACATGGTGACAAGTGAGTGAAATGATGCAGAAAGATCCTTAAGTGAACTGCCAAAGAGCAAACCTAATCACGTTCTGTGCCCAGTAAGTATTGCATCCTTGGGCTATTTTTTCTTTTTTTGGCCAAATGGGCTGGGGGACTCCCCCCTCCAATGACTGTGACCTTCATAGGCCCCTGGAGGAGAGGGCAGAGTTCATAAATCTACATTTGCACCACATGAGAAAGGAGAGGAGGTAGAATTGCCACGTGCCTGTTATGTGCTGCCTGGGCTGGGGAAACCCTGCACTGGCGAACCAAAGAAGACACCAGGAAACCACACCATTCCCAAGGCACTGAAGGATCACAGATGGATGACTTTGAAAGTCTTCTTGAAATGCCTATAATGCCATTTTCTTTTTTTTTTAATTTTTTAAATGTTTTATTTATTTTTGATACAGAGACAGATAGAGCATGAGAGGGGAAGGGGCAGAGAGAGAAGGAGACACAGAACCGGAAGCAGGCT
>NW_021860367.1:0-947 GCF_006229205.1 Suricata suricatta | reverse complement strand
AAAAATACTTTATTTATTTTTGATACAGAGAGAGACAGAGCATGAGACAGGGAAGGGCAGACAGAGAAGGAGACACAGAACCAGAAGCAGGCTCCAGGCTCTGAGCTGTCAGCACAGAGCCTGACAGGGGGCTCGAACCCACAAACGTGAGATAGGACCTGAGCTGAAGTCGGAGGCTTAACCGACTGAGCCACCCAGGTGCCCCTAAAAAGCAGGCACATTTCAAGTGCAGGGCTTTCTCCCGGTCCTTCAGCCACAACTCATAGGCTGTCTTCTGCATCACAGGCCTGCAGATCCTAATGATGTTGCACTCGACCATGTCGTCAGCCAGCTCGCGGAGCTCTTCCTCCTCACTGAGAGCTGGGAGGAAAAGAAAGGCGGCATGGATCGGCCACCACTCTGCCCCCCCAGCCCCCAGCTGCCACATCAGCTCTCCGATCAGGCGTGCCATCAACGAAGAGGAGATGGGGGTCAGTGCCAGGGCTCTACTCACCTATCCCTCGAAGGGCTTCGGAGACAGGGTTCACCTCAAATGAGGCCACGTTCTGTTTCAGGGCCATTCGGAGCTCTATGCCATTCCGGAAGCAACGGAAGATGTTGGACTTCACGAGGGTCGCCAGGGCCATGATCATCATCTGCATGTCCCAGCCCGGGAGAAGGTCGAACAGCAGCTCCATGGTGAAGTTCAGGCCGATAATGGCAGCACACCTCACCAACACCTGGTGGGACGGGCTCATGCTATCCAGCTGAACCAGCGAGATTTCTGCAGGTGAGAAGCCACACGGGAGGGGACTAGTCATTTGTCCGGAGCAAATGCCGTCTAGAGATGGACAAGCGTACTGCTCTGTGGTGCCTGCTTCACAGAAACCTGGCCAAGTGAAAGCAGATGAGGGATTTGCCTGGTGTCTACACCACAGGCAGAATGTGTTGGGCGTAGGAGAGAGGCA
>NW_021860366.1:0-947 GCF_006229205.1 Suricata suricatta | reverse complement strand
TCCTCATGCTACCTGTGGGAGGCCAGTCCGCACATGCAGCCTCTTCAGCGGGGTGGCCACAGAAAGAGAATACCGTGGTACCCTCCCTCCCTCTCACAGCGAACAATCAGTTCCCCAGGATTCCCAAAGTCCTCAGGGAGATCTTTGCATATAAAAGGGAGTGAACAGAGGCCCCACAGCAGCCCGAAAACTCTACACAGCAGTAGCTAGGCTGGCTTCCTGCCCTGGCAAGAGCAGTGGCCTCTTTGTGCCGATTCCCTAAATACACGCTGTGTGTTTTCTGTTTACTGAGAATCTTTAAGGGACTATGTTTGTTTTTGTATTGTTGGTCAAATACCATAAAATTATATTCAAACATGCCAAAGCCCTAATAACCCAAATTAAATTGGATAAGCTGCAGGTTGAACTGGTGAAAAATTGAGGAATAATTAAATCAGAATTTTCTGCTTGATAAAGACCTCAGAGGTCTAATCCCCCTCACTTTATAGGTGAGAGAATGGGAGCCCATGGAAAAGAAATAAATGTCAAAAGAAATTGATTTGACTGTTTATCTGGACAGAGAACAATGCCAACTGGATGCTGACACATGAGCACAGAGAATGGATGTTTAGTACATGGAATATTAGACTAAAGAAGGCTTGGGGATGAGGAAAAACTTAACAACGGATTATTTGCCAAACAACAAACTCTCCTTCAGACATACTTATTCCGTGGCACCTGCTGGCTCAGTGAGTGGAGCGTGCGACTCTCGATCTGAGTTCTGAGTTCAAGTCTCCTGTTGGGTATACACCTTACTTTTTTTTTAATTATTTATTTACTTACTTAGTTACACTGATTAATTTTTTATTTCATTCAACATAGAACTTTTTTTGAGAGAGAGAGAAAGTGTATGAGCTGGGGAAAGGGCGTAGGGAGAAAGAGAATCTTTTTTTTTTCTATTTTTTTTT
>NW_021860365.1:0-947 GCF_006229205.1 Suricata suricatta | reverse complement strand
TGGGTTAAGGCCAGGAGGCGGTGGTGGCCTGCAGTTTTACACAAGGTGGCCAGAGAGGGCCTGGTTTAATGATGTTCTTACAGACACCAGCAGGAGGTGAGGGGTGAGACGTGACCTGCATCTCGGAAGTGTGCCAGCGTCAGGAAGAGGAGGGGGAGAATGGTGGGCATTGAGTCCAGACCAGGAGCAAGGCCCCGGCCGTACAAAGCCCGTTCATCCATCCATTCCTTCATCTGCCTGATCTGTTCATTCATTCAACCCGTAACCTGGTAGCCTGACTGTGGGCCAGGCCTTGCTGTTCTAGATCCTGGAAATCCAGCATGAGACCCAACAGGTTCCTGCTCTCATGGGGCTCACATTCTGGTGGGAAAATAGAGAATAAGCAAATAAACAAGTAAGATAATTTTAGAGAGTGATGTGGAGACAAAAGAGAGTGACAAGATACAGACGGTGGGCAGGAGAGCCCGTCACCAACGGCTTCTAGCAGAGACCACATCGGAGAGGACACCCCGGTGCCCACGCTCCCTGAGCCAGGCCATGTCAGGACCTCCCAGCATTAATTTGAATTAATCCTCCAATGACCTGGCAGTGGGGACTGCTGGTAATCCCGCTTGTGGAGCAGGAGCCCCCAGCATCTGTTGAATAAACGAGTGAACAGTGGGGTGACTCCCCCTTCTCTGCTGCCCCAGGGTCTTGTGAGAGCACAGAGGGGGCCTGTGCCCTGCGCAGGGGAGGGGCAGGGGAGTCGCTTCCTCAGGGGCTGTTTCTTCCTGTTCCAGGGGCAACACCCACCTCTGCTCTTCACCTCGGGTGTCGGGGGCTGGGGGGCACCTTGGAACCGTGGCCCTGCTCCCACTCGCCGAGCTGCTGGTCAGGCCAGGTCCGTGACCCTGTCCTTGTGGGGGAGGGAGAAACCAGACGTGACCTTTATAGGCAGAGGAGGGGCA
>NW_021860364.1:0-947 GCF_006229205.1 Suricata suricatta | reverse complement strand
GCCCCCAGGCACCTGCCAAGGACTTGAGGTGTGTGAGTGTGAGTGTGAGCGTGCCCCGCCCCCAGGCAGCTGCCGAGGGTGCAGGGTGTGTGAGCGTGCCCCGCCCCCAGGCAGCTGCCGAGGGTGCAGGGTGTGTGAGTGTGCCCCAGCCCCCAGGCAGCTGCCGAGGTGCGGGGTGTGTGAGTGTGAGCGTGCCCCGGCCCCGGGGCACCCGCCCAGGACGCAGGGAGCGGCGAGTGCACCGGTGGTGTGCGTGCGGGAGGCCCACCTCGGCTGCATACTGCTCTCTGGCCTCCGCCACCGCCTGCCGGTGCTCCTCCTTCATCTTGTCCATCTCCCTCTCGTGCTCCCTCTCCACCTGCCGCCGCTTCTCTCGCAGGAGGCCGCCGAGCTGCGGGGCGGGCAGCAGGGCTGCAACACACAGGCCCGAGGGAGGGCCAGCGTGCGGTGCCCACGCCACACCCCAGTGCCCCTCCCTGCTCGCGTACGGGGGCACGGGGGTGGGGAAGTACCCGGCCTAAAGGGAGCCGAGACACAGCAGTGGCACCAGACAACCTGGCCCCAGCTGAGCCAGCCGGAGCAGAGCGGGGCCCGGGGGCCGGGACGGGGCGCCCGGGGCAGGCAGACGCCAAGCCGAAGGGGCAGACCCGTGTTACCTCTTGCTCGTACTCGATCACCTGGCGAGCCCTCCGCTGAGCTCTGTGCTCCGCCAGGCCCAGGCTCTCCTGCGGCGGGGACTCCTCCGTCTTCTTCTGGAGGCTGGAGACAACCTGCGGAGGCCCCGGGGCTCACTACTCCCCAGGGGCCCAGCGCCCAGCCCCGCGGGGCTTCGGGGAGACGGAGACTCCCGCCCTAGCGGCAGGCGCGATGGAGCTCTGCCCACCAGCGGCGAAAGGGCACGGAGGCCCAGGCCAGGGAGCCGGATGCCTCTCACCTCCCTGTGCTCG
>NW_021860363.1:0-1881 GCF_006229205.1 Suricata suricatta | reverse complement strand
ATATGCAAGGCAATTTCTTTTATTTTATTGTATAGAGACAGAGAGAGAGTGTGAGCAGGGGAAAGGGTTAGACAGAGAGGGAAAGAATCTTAAGCAGGCTCCACACTCAGCACAGAGCCTGATGTGGGGCTTGATCTCACGACTATAGGATCCTGACCTGAGCTGAAGTCAAAAGTCCAATGCTCAGTGGACTGAGCCACCCATGTGCCCCAGGGCTATTTCCTGTAGAAAGTTTAAACTGTGGTTGTGAGTTTAAATTTTATTCTTAGTGCATGAGAAGTTTCTAGAAGGTTAAAACAGGGAAATTCCATGATCAGATTAATAAGCTTTGAGGCTGCTATAAGGTAGGGGAAGTGTGAAAGAAAGAAACCCTTAGGGATGCCTTAGTGCCATAGCCACTTGGTGGCTTCGTCTGTTCAGCATCTGACTCTTCAGCTCAGGTTATGACTCATGTTTTCTGAGCTCTGTGCTGACAGTGCAGAGCCTGCTTGGGATTCTTTCTCTCCGTCTTTCTCTGCCCTTCCCTGGCTCATGCAAGCACATGCTCTCTATCTCAAAATAAAGAAATAAACTTTAAAAAATTAAAAAAAGAAAAAAACACTTAGGAAACACTTTATTTTTAGCACTTTCCATATTAAGTAGATGTTGCTTCCTTATTCACATTCATTTTCCTCTAAATTATAGCTTCCTCAAGAGCAAGAATCATATCTTTATTTTTGTGTGGCCAGTACCCAGAAAAATACCTGGAACCCAAGACTCAATAAATTTTTCCTTGAAGATTTTAATGTTATGATCTCTTAAATCAAAGAAAATAATATTTGGTAGCTGATTAGGTCTATTTCTGTCACAGAAATGGAAGCAAAGAAAGCCAGTTTGGAACAACAGCACAGTGAAACAGACATAGAAAGAAGCAAAAAATGATGTATGTTTCTGTTCCCTGATTGTCTTTTGACTTTGAGTGTCAAGAACCAATATCTGAATCCTTAAAACAAACTATTTTTTATCTTTTTATGTTTTATTAACTGGTGTTGACTTATTTCTGTTACTTTCAAAAGAGATAGAGTCCTCGGATTAATTTTTTATTTCTACTTAACTTGCTGAATGATTTGGGGCAAGTTATTTAACTTCCACAAGTTTTAGTTTTATATTTCTTTAAAACAGGTTTGATAAAAGTATAATATCTGATTATAATACAAATTCAGATAATGCAATTAGCTTTGGGTTCTTCTCTATCTAACTTCCATTAGTCATACTCTGTGTGGAAGGTTGATATTTGGATTGGAATAAAATGCCAGGTAAGTTAATGATAGGCTAGCCTGTTTGGATTTCTTCATCCAAGAAGAAGAGTGAGTCCCCAGGTCCCTAGCACTTTCTCAGTCCAATTGCACCATCTGTTTCAGCAAATGGGCCCTAAAAGATTCCTAGAACTGATGCCCATGAGGTAGGAGTCCAAACTATCATTGTCAGACACATGGAAATATTTAATCCAGAGTTGACAGCCATTACTAGATGATCCCAAGCTAAAATTGGGATCAGCATGGCTGGTCCATCTCAATCCCTTCACACCTCTCCCTGGTCACCCTCATCGGAAATCTTATGCAAAGCAAGCTCAACCTAGTCACTTAATTACACTTGTATTAATATTACTTCATATATTATGCAATTGAAATTTTTCTACCTCGATTATGACATCATGGTGGGGTACTGCCATAATAAAATCTAGCAATAAGTTATCAAGAGGAGTAAATGAGATCATATATGTAAAGTTCTTGGTGTAAAACATTAAACACTCAATAACTGTGAAACTGATATTAATCATTAGTATTATAATCCTCAAAATTATGGTTATTACAGCTGGAGGATGAGCAGTAAAGGAGATGA
>NW_021860362.1:0-947 GCF_006229205.1 Suricata suricatta | reverse complement strand
GGGTGTCCTGTGAATTGTTTTTTTCGCTGGACGTTAAGAGCCACTGACATGGCTGTTGCGTAATAAGGGTCCCCACGGGAAGTTTCCACTGTCGGTGGGTCCCCTGTTGGCTGCCCCTCCTCGCCCCTCTCCCTGCGTGCCAGCCCCTGCTCACCTGACCCATCCTTGCCTGATCCTTCCTCCATCCACTCCTTGACATCATTCTCAGAGACCTGCTGGGCCCCCAGGTGGCCCAGCTCCGTCCCTACCCGCCAACAGTCCTACCCCGCAACAGTGTGATGCGTGGCAGGAGTCTGAAGCTGGAAGTGTGGTCGGGGACCAAGAATCCGCAGTTGTGTGAGAGGGAATTTGCCAGATGAGTGAAAGAGGTCAGCCCCGGGGGGGAAAGGGGTGTGTGGATGCAGACAAAGGCCCGAAGGTGTGAGGTCTGGGCCCAAGTGGGTGTGGAGGCAATGGGGTGGGGTTCAGGCAATGAGGAAAGGGGGGGTCTGTGCAGAGCGGAGCCCCCACGGAAGAAGCAGGGCAAGCAGCAGGACCTCGCCCCACTCTCTCATTTTAGACCCCGCTCCGTCTTAATCTCTATTACGTATTTCTGCTCCAGAGAGGGATTTCTCTGGGACAGAGAAATTTGTGTCTTAAAAGTTTTAGAAACCATCACCACGGGAGCTAGGGAGCCACTGAGGGAACTTGAGGTGGGGATGGCTACGGCTGGATTTGGAGATGAGAAAAGACTCGAATCCTCACGGACGGAATGACTATGCAAAGGCACTGGGGTAGAGAACGGTGAGGTGCGGCCAGAGAACTTGAAGTCCTGGGGTACATGGAGGCCTGACCACCAGGGCCTGGACAGCCTTGGGGACCGGAGGGCGGGGAGGGGCAGCTCTGGCAAGGACTGGAGACAGGGAGGCTGGGGGGAGGCTGGAGGGGGTGGCAGAGGAGGCTGGGGG
>NW_021860361.1:0-947 GCF_006229205.1 Suricata suricatta | reverse complement strand
GCCCCGCCCCCCCCAGGGTCAGGTCTCCCTCACTGGTGGGAGGAGGGGCAAACAAACCCGTCTTTGACCCTGGAGCCCTTGCTCTGGCCACGCTCCCCCACGTCCGCCCCAAAGCCTGGGCGCACCTCAGGCTGTGCTGGGCCAGGCCACCAGGCCGGCTGTGGCCTAATTTAACAGACACCATCATGTTCTTCTTGGCCTGGTCCCCATCCCCAGCCAGCACGTCCCTGCTGGCCTCTCCTCCCCTGGACACCGCTGTCGCCTGCCTCTCCGTGGCTGGTTCTTGGCCCCGTGGGCCCTCCCCCACCCCCTGCCCAGGGCCTGGACCCTCCCCCTCACTCTCTGCAGGGCCCTCGGCGGTCTTTGCGGCTGCACCACAGCCTGCATGCTGGGGACACAACAGCGGCTGCAGCAGGACGTCTCTGGATGCTGGAGGTGTCCTATGCATACGCCCCTACATGTCCACCTGCCCTCTGGGCATTCCAGACGCCCCGGACTCCATGGGTCCAAAACCAAACCCGAGTTCCTGCCCAGAGCACCCGGACCTGCCCCGCCTCCCGCAGGCCCCGGCTCCCTCACCAGGGCCGCCCCCGCCCGGCCGCTCACGCCGGACGTCTAGTGCGGCCAGCAGGGACCTTGCTTTCGATCCTGCCTCCTCCTCTTCCCGGTGACCCTGGGCGCATTACCTGACATGTCTACGCCCCATGTAAAATGAGGCTCATAGGAGCATCGCCCTCTGACGGCTGTCGGGACAGCAAATGAGCTAATGACTCTGTGGCTCAGAAAGTGCACCGTAAACACCTATTAAATAAGGAATACGGAGTGTTCACAGCACATCGAGGAGTCGCCGAGGTTCTGTCCCTCCTGCCTCCAGCACGCTCCTGGCCTGTGCCCTTCCTGCGTCTGCGTCCCGACACCCCGAGCTCCCTGCTCACCGTCCATCCTGA
>NW_021860360.1:0-947 GCF_006229205.1 Suricata suricatta | reverse complement strand
CAGGCGGTCACAGCATAAAGCTATGCTTCTAGAATGCAGCTTCTGTTCTGAGCCTCCATTCCACCTCAGTAAACTCGGGTGGCCTTGCGCAAGTGCCTTCCACCAAGACGGTCTCCACCTCTGTTAACGGGGATAATAGCACCCACATCGTGTGGTCAACTGGATTCCAGAAACCCGTCTGTGCCAAGTATTTGCCAGACTGCATACTGGTGTCTACGGTCAGACATTGCTATTTTGGGGTCTGCCCTGCTCTCTCAGACCTGCGGGAGTTTCAGGAAGTAGGTGTAGAACCTTGGCTGTGTGGGTGTCGCCTGGCCACAAGGCTATGCTGAGATAGCCCGTATGGGCCCCATCCTGGGGAGGCCGTGGGAGCTCCCTCCCGGGGATGTCATGTGGGCAGCCACCAGGGGCTTCTAAAGTTAGATACGTTTAATCCCAGCTCATTTCCTCAGCCACATGTGGCACATGGCTGCCATATTGAAAAGTGTGGACAGAGATCAGTTCCCTGGTCACAGAAGATTCTCTTTTTTACAGTCCTGACCTGTGTTCTTCTCATTCTTTTTGAAAGACCCTGCTGCCCAGCTATTGCTCCATCTATTCCTGAGCTCACAGGGATTTATGCTACTGCCCACAGACCACCATGGCTGTAGGAAACTCCACTGGGATATCTGAGGATCAAAGACAAATTAGGAAAATATTGCCTTTAATAAAATTCAAACTTTTTCCTTAATGCATTATTTCTTCCGTAAAAAAAAGTTTTTATAGTTATTTAACAGTAAAATATTGGTATAATAAAATTCAGTGATTCATCACTTACATGCGATACTCAGGGCTCAACACAACCGGCACCTCCTTCCTGTCTCCAGGATCCATGTAGTTCATCCCCAGCATCTCCTTCCATCAACCCTCAGTTTGTTCTCCATGTTGAAGAATCTCATGTGGTTTAT
>NW_021860359.1:0-947 GCF_006229205.1 Suricata suricatta | reverse complement strand
GCGGAGGAGGGAGAGAGAGTTGGGGAGAGAGAGGGATGGAAAACTTGAGAGACTATTGAATGCTGAGAATGAACTGAGGGTTGAGGGGGAAGAGGGGGGGAAGAGGTGGTGGTGATGGTCGAGGGCACTTAAGGGGAAGAGCACTGGGTGTTGTATGGAAAACAATTTGACAATAAAATATTATGGAAAAAAATAGTAGCATAGACATCACTCACCAGAGAGCTTGGAAAAACGCTGGATTTCAAGGCTCATCAAAGATGCAGTGAATTAAATCTTTCATTTTAATGGAACACCAAGTAATTCATGTCCTCACTAAATTTTGAGACCCTTGGCTCTGCTCTAATGCACTATTCACTCTTTGGTGGGTCCAAAATCTATCTGAGGCAAAATTGGGGGTAGGGGAGGGTAAACTGGGCATCCAATGAGCCATTTAAGAAAAACAACTGTTTACAATGTTGTAGTTGGTAAATATTCTAGAAGGCAAAAATAATTAAGACAGTCACAGAGATCACATATGATCTAAGCAGTGAGTGCCTGAGATTTGATCCCAAATGGTGAGAGACCAAACCCCACGTTTCCTAGGCAATTCCAATCATAGAACCAGAACAAGATCTGAGTTTTTCAGTTTTCAGCATAAACACATTGGCGTTTCTATCACTGTACTTTAGAGAGGTGTGTTTTGGTTTTGAAATAGGATTCTTTGTCTGATGCTGTCCCTTCCACCTCTGGGGCTTGTGGATGTGAATTTAAATTTTCTCCAATTCTCAACCACTAAATTGCAAAAGTTCATTCACCTTTGGAAGGCTCCGCTGGGAGTCGAACCCAGGATCTCCTGTTTAACTAGACAGGTGCTTTGACCAGCTAAGCCACGGAGCCCACAGCAGGAACTGCCTCCTTTTGTATCTAATTTGACGGTGATTTCACTGTTTGGTCTGACCAACGTGGCT
>NW_021860358.1:0-947 GCF_006229205.1 Suricata suricatta | reverse complement strand
GAAGTGGTGAGCTGGGAACACTTGTGCCCACAGGACCTGGAGCAATACTCACTCCCAGAGATGGGCCTGCCAACCTACGGATGTTGAAGAGGTCGTATAATCAACATCGAGCTGCAAAGAGACATCTTGGCAGGTTCTCAGGACCAGCTTCAGGCATCCTTGCCAGGATGTTAAATCTGGAATCATGAAAAGTGCTGTCTTGTCAATGAACTCGCTGTTCAGGCTCACAGCCCACCCACGCCGTCGGTCCTCAGGATCCCCTCCCACATCGCTCCTGTGTCAACAAGACGGGCTTCCAGCTGCTGCTGGGATACATTGGCTAGTGCATGCATTTCTCATGGCTGCTGTGACCAAACACCTCACACTTGGTGACTTAGAACAAGAGAGGTTTAAATTCTCATGGCTCTGGAGGCCAAAGGTCCAAAGTGGTCCTTACAGGGCTAACTTCAAATGGCAGCTGAGAACTTTCTTCCACCGGCTCCAGAGGAGAATGCATTCCTAGGTTCTCCTGGCTGCCAGTGGCCGCTGGCATTCCTTGGCCTGTGGTTCCTCATTTCCTCTCCACTTCCAGCAGCACATGGCCGTCTCTTCTCTAACCAAATATCCCTCAGCCTCTGTCTCCTAAGTACTCTTCTGGGACATTCACAGCCTGCATTGATGGTCCTGATCATCTCTCCAGATGGAGACCCTTAGTGACACATTTACTGGGTCCTATGTCTCCAAAGGGCTGATTTGAGGGATTAGATTTCGATATCCAGGGGACCATGTTTCAGGCTAGTATCAGATTCTTTCCACTGAGTAAATTATTTCTCTGGATCATGGGTGGGATTGGCCTATCCCAGAATATGCTGAGGCCTAATCCCAATTATACTGGAGGCATGGAGGAGACTTGGGAAACGTTCTTGAGGAAGACAAGAAGCATCTTGTAGGAATCTGCTTCACATGAG
>NW_021860357.1:0-947 GCF_006229205.1 Suricata suricatta | reverse complement strand
AACTCCCAAATGTCCCCTATTGAGGGGGCTCCATCCCCATGCCCCCATTTCAGTTAAGGGCAAGTCCATCCTTCCAGTTCTTCTGCCAGAAACCTTCAGAGTCATCATTGATCCTGCTTTTCCTGAGGCTTCACATCCATTTCCCCAGGGATTCCTCTCACTTTATCCTTAAAATCTAGACGTAACTACTTTTCTGCAAACACAAGGCCACCATCCTGTCCAAGCCTCTGCTCGCTCTGATAGGCAGCTTGGTGAAAGGGACTCTGGAGTCACCGTGTGTCTGTTCTCTGCTGCATACAAAATATTCTCCACAGATCTGGCAGAGAATCTTTTTAAACAACAAGTCCTGTGGCATCACTTCCATGATTAAAATTCAACGTCCTCCTTTGCTTTCAGAGTGAAGGCATAAGCCCTTAAAAAGAATGGGCTAATGAGGCTGCCCTTGACCTGTCCCCTTGGAACCTCCCCCTCTCTGCCTGCAAGAACTCCTTTCCCCTGGGCCCTTTGCTTTGGTGGTAGGTGGCTTCTTGATCCCCTCCCCCTTGCGAAGACAGGCCACAACCCCCTCGCAGGCCTATTCCATCCGGTTTCTGCCCCAGGGATTTCAGGCTGAAGGCTCCCCTGCGCAGCCCCGCAGCCCCGCAGCCCTGTGGAATCTCCAACCCCAGCGCTGAGCATGCAACAGGGTCAGGGGTTGAACAGTGAGAGAAGTAGTTCTCAGCTCCGGGCTTGTTACAGAATGTGATTCTTATAATTTAAGGTTTTGGGCTGCAAAGAGAGCACAAAGATTTGAGACTTGGTAGAAATGTTAGCAAATTTAGGTAGATGATTTCTGGGACTAAACCTAGAATTTGTGGGGGCTGGGGGGAAGAGACAAAAAGAGACACCGTGTTTCCGCCAGATTTGGAACCGGGGACCTTTCGCGTGTTTGGCGAACGTGATCACCA
>NW_021860356.1:0-947 GCF_006229205.1 Suricata suricatta | reverse complement strand
TACAGTCACACGGTTCTCATGGTATTTCATAGGTGTTCCCAACCTGATTCTTCCCAACCTGACTCTAACCCAGTCTCTTCCCAGCCTGATTCTAACCAGAGTGTAGAAACGATGTTTGTTTTACTCACTCATTCACTGATTCTTTCAACAACAAAAAATGATCAAGCACCCAAGGTGCCAAATATTATGCAGGGTGCTAGAAATAGTGACCAACAGGTAAGTGAGACCTTATAGTTGTCAGAGCACTTTTGGGTAAACTACTTCATTTATTGCTCTAAATAGTTCTGTGAGGCAAGTGATCCTACACTCATTTTGCAGACAAAAAAAAAAAAAGAAAAGAAAAGAAAAAAGAAATAATGCACAAGAAAGAGTAAAGAGGAAGAAAGTGCTTATTAACTGACCAACATCCTATCCATGTTGGTGTTTGGAGAAGGGTGAGACACCCAGAGAGGCATGGACCTTGCTCCCTGAACTCTTGGTGCTCTGCTCAGCCCAGCACTGCATGCAAAGAGTCATTTAATAAACCCTTTGGAAGAATACCATCGTGATGTTGGTAAGCTTTCAGCTCATCTCTGGGGAAGGAGGAAAAGATAATAATGAATTCCAGCAGCCAGAATAAAGGAGAGGATCAACAATACTGGTCCACATATTGGGAGATGGGGAATAGGCAAGAGTTGAAGGAATGTAATAAGGTTGACGTTAATTTTAGTCTGGGGGAGAAGACAGCCCAACAACAAAAAAAGATGTGGCCCCCATGAAGGCATCAGGGCATGGAGAGCAGAGAGTTGAGGTCCAAGGGTCGTTTCCAGGATGTTACAAACTGGCCACAAGAAAAAGGAAACACTCTTTTCTGTGCTCTCACCAACAACTTCCAGTCAGCAAAGTGGTTCCAGATTTTAGGCAGCCTCTTAAATTAGCTTCAGTCCCAAATTCAAGGCAGAAACTAC
>NW_021860355.1:0-947 GCF_006229205.1 Suricata suricatta | reverse complement strand
CTAATGTTCTGAGCAGCCACCAAGACTGGCTAGTTTCAGCCCCAGTCCAAGTGGCTGGGATGGAGACTCTGACCTGTTCAGCTTGGACCCAGCGTCCCCGCTCGGTTCAATCAGCTGCAGGGGTAGGAGCAGCTAACAATACCATCCCGGTGGCCACAGCTGGCACTGGCAGCAACGTTTTCTACAAAAGGCACATAGCTCTTCAGCTGGACAGATACCCCCCCAAAGCTGCCAGCCTGCCGGTGGTAGATGTTGCAATGGTTACTTCACTTTTGGGCTTTGAATTGGAGAAACATGCGTTTATATATATGTATACATATAAATATATATATACACATACGCATATATATATATGACAAATGCTTGCCTCTACAGGCATCTGTGAGGATGGAGGAAGTTAAGTGCCTTTTCTACTCTAGAAATACCATGCAGAAGAGACCCTGACGACTATTAGTGTTGACCCCTCTGGAGAGAGAGTCAATGGTTGCACCCGAGATAGATTGATGGATGGATTGATTGATTATTTAACTATTTATTTATTTGTGTTTTTTATTTGTTTAGTGACTCTCAGCCCTGTGAAATGGTGCACTCTGCGTTTGGGAGGAGATGACGATTTGAAAGCGTGAGAGCGTACCAAACTGGGGAGGAGACACCCCAGATAAGAGGAATTTAAAGGAAGGCTCAGAAGGGCCACAGAGAGCTAGGAATGAAGGGGATTCTGAGCACTGCTGTGCATGAGTGAGAGACGCACTATGCGCTGTAGGAAGTCGGCGGCAAGAATCTAACCTTCTCTCCACAGGGCAGCATGGAGGTTGCACTGTGCAGCCGGCCACTCTCCTACTGGATGACAGGCTGTTACAAGGGATGAGACAGGTGTGGCGTCATTCCAGTGCTCCTCTTCTCGCTTGGGAATTCTTCATTTCTTCTTCCTTTTGCCTCCACTTCGC
>NW_021860354.1:0-947 GCF_006229205.1 Suricata suricatta | reverse complement strand
GGTCACATAGGGTCAGCACCCACCTGGAGTAAAGAGCAGGTGACATACCTCCTTTGATATGCACTGGCACCTCAGGTATCCCTCTGGGAGGTTCCAAACAGCCAAGAAGACTATCAGGTCCTATAGGAGGTGGGTGGGGATAAAGGCTGCCAAAGGATGTGCACAGAGTCCTAAGGATTATGAGAAGAAAGTGGCTGAATGAGGGCTAACTGGGTGGGACAATCTCTTAGAAACCATCTCTAGATTCTTTGGGCACAAGGAGTCCACAGTTAGAGGAATGCTGACAGGTGCCCACTGGCTGCTCAGAGGACAGCTCCTGCTCTGACCCTCTGAGGGACAGACTGGAGGGGTCAGAGAGAGGATCAGGACCTAGGGAGAAAGGCTAAGGAGGCAAACTCTGATGTCAGGGGCTGCCCATCCTCTCACAATGGGTGTCCCATGAGGAAAATAGCATCGAGGACGTAGGAGACACATAGAGAACATTTTGGTCATGATGAGCAGATAAAGAAATGTAAACATGGGTCCACATCTCCTTCCTTTCTCCCCTGCTACAAGCCACCCCCAGTCTCTGCCTCCTCCTTCCTTCCATGAGGGGTCTAGCCTGATACAAGGAACAACTAGAAGCTTCCACAACTCTGCCCCAAATGCCTGCTTCCCCAGAGAATCACCTGCCCACAGTTCCTGCTTCTTTTCTCACAGTTATTGATGTCCCCAGAGCTGGGTCTGGGGACCTAGGTCTGAGCAGGGGCCTTGGAACATCTCTGGAGACTGACACACAGCTATCTTACTAAAATATGAGAAACAAGTCACATGTACACATACCAGGCTATCTCTCATCCTTCTCCTGGGGACATTGGTCATGAAGTAAACACTCAAGTCCATGCTCTAATAGGTTACCCCTCTCAACCCCCAGATTCGTCAGCCTGGGTGAGGTTCTCCAATGCCTC
>NW_021860353.1:0-947 GCF_006229205.1 Suricata suricatta | reverse complement strand
GGCTCCAGCTCCTGCCCTGCCCCGCTCTGGGCTCTGCCGCCTCATCCAGGACGCCTCCCCGGACGACCCTACGTCAGACAGCACCCACGCTGGGCCGCGTTCCCTTTGCCCTGCTCTGTTCTTCTTCACAACGCTCGCCACCCGCTCAACTGTCCACACACGTGCTTGCCCCTGGGTCTCCCGTCACTAAAATGCGAGGGGCAGACGCTGCGCTCTAGCTTCTGTCGCACTTTCAGTGCCCAGACGGTGCGGGGCAGCCGGTACGCGGTGGGTGGGTGGGCAGGGGAGGGGTAGTGATGGGAAAAGCGCAGAACTGCAGCCCGGGGTGGGGGCGCGGGGCACGGAGAGCTGGCCCAGCCCCCGGGTTCTGCGAGGCCTGGAGAACAAGCCAGGGGGCTCCTGGGCCTCGGTCAGAATCAGGTCACCTGCCTCTCCTTCCTGAGCAAGTCAGGAGAAACCAAACCAAGCTGGGTTAAAGTTTAGAAAAGAAACTCCTGGAAGTGCCCGAGCCCTGGAGATGCAGCAAAGTACGGTGCAGACTCAGGATTCCTATGGAAGGGCCCTCGGGAGGGGAGGGAGGCGCCTTCCTGTCCACACACGTCTCCACCTCGGGCCCGAGCCCGCACACGGGGAAGGGGCTCCCCTGGGCCCCACGTAAAGTGGCTGACGGGTTCCTTGCAAAGACAAGAAGGATGGCTTCTCCCCAGAGTTAGGATAAACTAAGTTGAGAAGATCAAGCACGAAGGTTCTGCCTCCGGGGTCTGGATCATGCCTTCGCTATCCAGGAGCTGAGCTCCCGACAGCGGGGGACAGAACGCGGTGACAGTTCCGGCCGGACACTCACGGAGTCGAAGACGAGCTGTTTATTCAACTGAAGCTCGAAGTCTTCCTTCAGGAAGCTCACGTCCCCGCCGGTGTAGCCCGCCAGCTCCTGTGGGCAAGAACCA
>NW_021860352.1:0-1881 GCF_006229205.1 Suricata suricatta | reverse complement strand
CCCAAAGCAGTCCAGCTATGGTAAATGTGACAATCTGGGGTGTCCCAGGGGACCAAGGGGGACAGGGCCCCCAAGCCCAGGCCCCAGACATCAGGAGGGGCCTAGAGCCCTCACTAACATAAGTGTGTGCAGGGAAGAGAGCCCCAGACACACCCACAAACCAGCAGACCCAGATTTGGACCTCAACGTGGAGCAGAGGCGTCCCCGTCCAAGGCCTAACATCAAAGGAGGTGGCAGCCCGGGGTGCACACTGTGACTGTTGGGGACACAGGAGCTGAGGGCTCACAATCTCCTGCACAGGCAGCGCAGGGAGACACAGGGTCTCTCAGCTGCAAGGACATTTTCAGGCCCGGTGACCACCACAGATCTGTCCTTGCACATCAGGCTTCTGTCTGTCCTCTAGAACAGGTGTGGCTGGGGTAGTAGCTTGCCTCTGGCCAGCAGATGACTGTGACCATGGCTGGAGCCAGAGGGAGGCAGTGTGCTCCCGGGGAGGCCACACTGCTGCATGGTCAGGCCCAGGGCGGGGCCTCAGGTTATGGTTGAGTCAACCTGTGCCCACACCACATGCCCAAGTGAAAGCTGGGTTTCTGTGCCATCCCTTGGGCCCCTGGACACCCCCTAGAGACCACCCCCGCACACTCGGGCCTCTGAGTCAGAAAACACCAGAAGAAAAGGGAACTTCAGGAAGCGTGCTGCCACGCCACCCAGTTTCAGTCCTGTTATTAGTCTTCCCATGGCTGCCCAGGGGCTAGGAAGGGGGGTTGGGGGCACAGTGCTCAGCCACAGCAGCCACATGTGCCTGGGGCCAGAGCAGGGAGGGCTGGGGTGCTGGGGCAAGCCTCTTCCACCACCCCAGCCCTTGGTGAGTGGGCTCCGCACGGAGCAAGGGCTGAGAGGGCGGCGTGGAGGCAGCAGAAGCAGCCGCAGGAGCCAAGAAGAGACAGGGCCCCGTGGAGGGGCTGGAACAGCCAGCATGGGGGAAGACAGGTTGCCTGTGGGCCAGGACACTGACCAGGGAAGAGATGAGGGAGGCACGGGCAGGGGTGCCCACACCAGCATTGCTGGACCACTGGAAGCTGCAACTGGGTCTTCAAAGAACATGATGGCCATGGTGAGCCTGAAGCCTGCCCTTTGCTGTCTGTGCCAGGAGCCCAGGGCTGGGCTGGACTGAGCCACTGCAGGACCAAGGTCGAGATGGACAGAATGGTCTGAGGTGAGGGCCCTGGGAATGGCTGGCCCAGCACAGGGGAGGAAGAGGACCCCAGATGGCCTGAGGGTCCAGTCCAGGCCACCAGAGCCTGCTCAAGCCCCAAGGCAGGGCTTGTGGGTCCTGGGCTGCAGCACATGAGCAGGAGCAGAGCAGGAGGGGCCGGCAGAGACTCCCGTGTGCTCGGAGCCCAGACAGTAGCACGGGGCCTAAGGGTCAGGAGCCAAACCTGGGCTAAGGAGTCTGGGATGGGCAGCAGAGGCAGGGGCAGCCCTAGGGACACATAGTAGTTGAGAGCTGAGCTCAGGGATCTGTGGGGGAGAGGTCATAAGGCAGGAAGGAATGAAAGTGGCTGTGGTCCCTTAGTTCCAAGGACCAGTGGCAGAGTGGCTGTAGGTGAGCAGGGGGCTAAGAGGGCAGGTGGTACGGGGGAGAGCAAGAGGGGCAGGGGGTTGCCCCAGGAGTTCCCAGGGAGCACACAGAGCTGGTACAGGTAAGCAAGAGAAGGGGGGAGGGCAGGAGGAGCAGGGCTGTCCCAGGAGCTCAGGAGAGCCAGCCGAGTTTGTGTAGGTGAGCAAGGGCAGGGGAAGGGCAGGATGAGCAGGGGGCTGCCCCAGGAGCTCAGGGCAGTTGGCAGGGCTTGTGTAGATGAACAGGGGCAAGGGGAGGGC
>NW_021860351.1:0-947 GCF_006229205.1 Suricata suricatta | reverse complement strand
GACAAAACTGACATTCCATTTCAGTTTCCTGAAAATACTAAAGCAAATGGATCATTAAGGAAAATGTATGAAAATAATGTATGGAATTAGGGGGATGGGAGTATGACACCCCATACAATTTTTCACCCCATAAAGATAACAGTGGGATTTTGTGGTGGAGCTTTCCGTATGTAACACTGGCATGAAGACTTTGCCCCTTAGATGGAGACTGCTTTAGAGGCCCTGTTCTCTAGCCAGGGTGATACCACTGCACCTGAAATGCTGAGCAATCAGGTCCCGGTGCGCTCTTCCAGCCAAGCTGCATTTATGGGCAATTCCGTACAAAAGGTATATTAGAGTAACTGCGGGATTCTTAAATATACAAACAGGAATTATGGGGAGGATATGTTTAGCTTTTTTATCAGATAAACACACAAAGTTGAACAGTTCCTTCATGATTGTTTACAAACTTTAAACAGCAAAATATTTCTGTCTATTGCTTAGGATATTCTTAGTATGTCTTATAGTAAAAATAATGTTGGTAAAGATTTCACTTCTACAAATGGCTCATTCTTACACTTGTACCATGCTGCCCAAATTCCAAATCATTTATGCTTTTATTCCTTCTTAATAAAAGGTGTCAGAGTGATATATGTACTTCCCCGGTAAATCTACTTCAGTATTATTTACATGGCTTATTGTATTAATGAAATATGAGAAAAAATACATAGATGATTTAATGATTTTTCATGAGTTTTAAGCTTGTTGATTGTTACCTATAAGAAAGTAAAGTTATTAAAACAGTTGGAATCAATTTGGTGTTGGCTTTTGTACGAAAAAAAAATTGTGTGGGCATAGAGAGTGATTCTCAGACTTTATAGTATGTAAAAACAGCCTGCAAAGCCTGATCAACTGCAGACTACCAACTGCTAGCACTGAGAAGTTCTGGCTCAGGAGATCCAGAATAT
>NW_021860350.1:0-947 GCF_006229205.1 Suricata suricatta | reverse complement strand
GAGAAGGCAGAGGAATGTGCCCCAAATGAAAGAACAAGACAAAATAACAGAAAAAGAGCTAAATGAAATGGAGATCAACAATATTTCTCATAAAGATTTCAAAGTAATGGTCATTAAGATACCAAATTTGAGAGAAAAGAGGATTAATTCAGTGAGAACTTTAACAAAGATACAAAATATTTAAAAAAAAAAAAAAAAAAAAAGAAGAAGAAGAAAAAGAAAGAAAAAAAAAACAGAGCTGAGGGGCACCTGAGTGGCTTAGTCGGTTATGTGTCTGACTTGGGCTCAGGTCATGATTTCACAGTTCATGAGTTTGAGCCCCACATCGGGCTCAACAGCTGTGCTGACAACTTGGAGTCTGGGGTCTGCTTCAGATTCTGTGTCTTCCTCCACCCCTCTCTTCCTCCCCCACTCTTGCTGTCTCTCTCTCTCTCTCTCAAAAATAAATTAAAACATAAAAAAAAAGAAAGAGTTAAAGAACGCAATTAACTGAAATAAAAAATATACTAGAGGGAATGAATAGCAGATGAGAAAATGTCGGCAATCTGGAAGACAGAGTAATGGAAAGCAACCAAGCTGAACAGCAAAGACAAAACAAAACAAACAAAAAGTGAAAGAAAAAAGAATAATAAAAAATAAGAATAGGTAAGAATAGGTTAAGAGAACTATGCAACATCATCAAGTGTAATAAGATCTGGATGGTAGGGATCCCATAAGAAGAAGGAAGAAGGGGGTGGAAAAGTTATTTAAAGAAATAATAGCTAAAAATTTCCCTAATCTGAGAAAGAAAGCAGACATTCAGTTCTAGGAAGTATGGACAACCCACACCAAGACACTTAACAATTAAAATGGCAAAAGTAATGACAAAGAGAGAATTTTAAAAGCAGCAAGAGAAAACAGTTAAATTCAAGGGAAATACTATCAGACTATCAGCTGATTTTTCAGCA
>NW_021860349.1:0-947 GCF_006229205.1 Suricata suricatta | reverse complement strand
CAGCATGCTGGGAGAGGCCTAAGTCATGTGGAGGGCCCTAGAGGAGACACTGCCCAGAGAGAGGTCAAGGACACTGAGGGGCCAGCTACAGAAGGCACATGGACACCCCTTGGGTGACTTCCAGCCCAGCCCATGACATGAGACCCCAAGCGGGAGCTGCCCAGCAGAGCCCAGTCATCCCAGAGGACTGGGCCCCCTATGAATACACTGTCAAGAGGCACCTGGGTGGCTCGGTCGGTTAAGCCTCTGACTTCAGCTCAGGTCATGATCTCACATTCATGGGTTCGATCCCCGCGTCAGGCTCAGTGCTGACAGCTCAGAGCCTGGAGCCTGCTTCTGGTTTTGTGTCTCCTTCTCTCTCTGCCTCTCCCCCTCTCATGCTCTGTCTCTCTCTGTATCAAAAATAAAACATTAAAAATATTTTTTAATACACTGTCGAGCCACTGAGTGGGTACAAAACCAGAACAGATGTCTCCCTCCCTCCTCTTTCACTTTGAGGAGAGAAGGTCATCACAAAGAGATGAGGAAGAGGGAGGATAAGAGACAAGGGGGCCGGCATCAGAGTTACAAGGAGCTGAGCCTCACAGCCCCATTTTACTCTGCTCCTGGGCCCCCCCAAGGATCAGCCTGGGTTAGTCCCCTCAGACCCCAGCCTGCAAGTCACGGGCCTGTGTGCCAAGCCCCGGCTGAGCACCGGCCCCTCTGGTGTGCCCTCCCTCTTTCTGCTAGGTGAGGAACTAGCATGATGAGCTCTGAAGTCCCTTCCAGCTATTGTACCTCCAGCCTCTCCACCCTGGGGCTCATTCCAGTGCCCATCTGTCTGGCAGAGCCAGGACCCTGTACACCTGCTCAGACCTCAGAGGCCTGCCCTCAGCATGTCCCCACTCTACTCCAGGCCTCGAAGCTCCTGGAAGCCAACCACTGCAGGCCTCTGGGTCCAGGAGTCC
>NW_021860348.1:0-947 GCF_006229205.1 Suricata suricatta | reverse complement strand
CTTTTTGCCAACAATGAAAACAGCACAAAACAAATGACCTGTAATAAATACTGAAGCACAGCTTACTAGCTGTCACCGAGGGGTGTTACCGTGACGCTCTATCCCAGGGCCTAGACGCACTTGCCAGCTCACGGTCCTGCCTGCTTGGCCCGTCTCAGGGCGTTCGCACGGGACTGTCCCCAGTCTCCTCATGAACGACTGCCACTGCCATTTCTCTTGACGTTCTCAGAACCGCATTCTGTGAACACACGTTTTTAAAACAAGTTTCGTTGTTTTGTAACAACAAATATTTTCAGGATTTATTCAGCTATTTCGTATTTAGAACTGTGCCTACAATTTAAAGAGGGGAACCTCTTGTATCTGTTTTTGTACTGGTTTTTCCTATAGAAATCTTTGTAAGCTTTTCTTCCTGTATAATTTATCAACAGTCCAGGTCTTCAATCCATAGGTCTGAGAGCCCCCTGCCCCTGCCATTGTGCAGAATGGATGCCGCGTCAGCAGGCATGAAAACTACAATCATCTCACTGTCCATGTCCGTCCCAGCTCTGGGTGCCCAGGTGCACTGTCAGTGAGCAGTGATATTGTGAAAAGGATGTTTTTTTCTGAGCAGTAGGTCTCAACCGTGGACTTAAAATACTCAGCAGCCCACATTCTAAACCTGTGTGCTCCCACCCCGCCTTTGCTGTTCTGTTGAAGGAGCACAGACAGGGTAGAGTTAGTATCATTCTGAAGGGCCCCTGGATTTTCCGGATGGAACACGGGCATTGGCTTCAACTTAGTCACCAGCTGCACTGGCTCCTGACAAGTGAGTCAGTCTGTCCTTTGCAGCCGTGAAGCCGGCCACTGACGTCTCCCTGGCGATGAAGTCCTGGATGGCATCTTCTTCCAACAGCAGGCTCCCAGTAGACTTTCCAAGCTGAAAGCTGCTGGTCACCTGCTGAAGTGTC
>NW_021860347.1:0-948 GCF_006229205.1 Suricata suricatta | reverse complement strand
CTTTATGTAGAGATGAAGCCCCACTTGTAACATCTGACTCGTGACCTAGTCACCTGGGGTGTAAAGTAACACTCCCATTTGGGATAAAATTTCTTGTCGCCATGAAGAAAAAGAGTTGGAAAGAGTAACATAAGGACAAAAAGTTCCTGAATTGTGTCCCTCATCTGACCATTTTAGAATTTGAGTGTTTTTTGCCAAGAGTAACAGAAGCATTAGAGTTGGCCATGCTGACGGCCAATCTCTTCCTACCATGCAGGGGACATCCTTGAAAAGATGAATCTGTAATACTTTAGTGGACCTGGAGGCCTTAATATACTGTGTCCAAAAGGCCATATCGCTAGACCGAAAGCCGCATCCTCCTCTGGGGGCATTAGTGGCATCCTTTCCTATGTGATAATGAGGCAATAATAGTAACTGGGCAATTCTCTGATCTCTAAAATGTGCTTGGTGAAAGGAGGAGGAGACACCAACCCCTTGATCTCTCCCTGATAATCAGCATCAATGACCCAAGGGGTTATAGTGATGCCCTAAAGGGAGATGGAGCTCCGTCCCAATATTCGTCAGACTACCCCTGAGGGCCGGGGCCCTTTATACCGGTGGGAATAGTTACAGGAGGTGAATCAGGCGTTAGTATCCTGCAGGTGGTGGAACGGAGGTCCAGTCCTGGGCAGCCTGGCATTCTCCTGTAGAGCTTATAGACAGATTGAAATTGGAGAACCGACTGTGAGGGCTGAGGGTTGTTGCCCCAGTTAGTGCCGTGGCCGGGAGCTGGCCCCTCAATCTCTTCCCCTGTTCCTCAGATTTTTGGAGATTGGTCCCCAGTGGTTGGCCATTTTTGTGAAATTTTGATTTCCATCTTTGGCCCAGTGAAAGCCCTTTTGAACCTATGGCACATAGTTCTGGGCATGCTGTTATTATTGATGACCTGAGGAACAGGTGCGCTTGGCA
>NW_021860346.1:0-948 GCF_006229205.1 Suricata suricatta | reverse complement strand
GGCTGCCTCCAAGGAAGAGGTCAGAGGCAAGGTTACCCAGTTCAGCCCAGGCCACCCTATCTCACCCTGCCCCTAACCTGGAGGTTAGCCAGCATTATTGCCAACATCCACCTGAGTCACCGCTTAGGGCAGGTGTGGCCTCCTGGTGACCCATCCAGACACTAGTCACTGGGCTAACGAGCTTGGAACTAGAGCTTGGTCCGCCCTGTCTCCCTCTGCTCGGTGGCTGCAGTCTGTGCTGTCCTCAGGGACTAGCAAATAAAAATACAGGACACTGTAGGAGTTGAGTTTCAGATAAATAAGGACCACTTTATTAATGTAAGGACGTCCCGTGTAATATTTGGAACATATTTATACTAAAAAACGTTATCTGTCTTTCTGAAATTCAGATCCAGCCGGGCGCCCTGGGTTTTATCTGGCGACCCCTCCCCACAGACTAGAGCCGAAGCCCCTGCTCTCGCTCCTGGGTTCTGGGCGACCTCCGCCAGCCAACCGGGCCTCCGCCAAACGCCGGGCAGCACTGCCCTCTAGTGGACAGACCCCGGAAGGGCGGAGGCAAACCCGGAGGCGGGGCGAGGGCAGGGGGAGGAGCTCCTGACCACGCCCCGCCCTCCAGCCCCACGCTCGCTCGGCTTCCCAATCACTCCTGGGCGGCTCTTGCAGGTGCCCACCCTGGTGGCCCGCCCGGAGGCTCCCAGACGGTGCCTAGCGGGTGGAATGCAGGCCCTCGCGGCTCTGTCGCGACGAGACTGCGGAGGTGCCTCCAAGTGCGGGGGCAGTGGGCGGGGAGGGGTGCAGGGGTGGGGTCTTCGGCAGGAGCATCTGGCTCTCTGCCTTCGGCCCTGTTTGAACGTGTTCACGGCCTTCCTCTGAACCCCCAGTCCTATGCCCCCTCCATACCGACGTCTTCCCCTGGCCCCTGGTGAGGCGGGGGCAGCAGAGCCCCCC
>NW_021860345.1:0-948 GCF_006229205.1 Suricata suricatta | reverse complement strand
TTTTTTTTTTTTAACATTTATTTATTTTTGTGAGAGAGAGAGACACAGACTATGAGTGGGGGATGGTCAGAGAGAGAGGGAGACACAAAATCGGAAGCAGGCTCCAGGCTCTGAGCTGTCAGCACAGAGCCTGATGCGGGGCTCGAACCCACGACCTGTGAGATCATGACCTGAGCTGAAGTCGGAGGCTTAGCTGACTGAGCCCCCCAGGCGCCCTGGGACTAACATTCTGATGGGGGAGACAGGCAATAAACAAATGAGTAAATATAGAGTGTGCCCAATGGACCTAATGAGTACGGAGGGGAGGAAAGAGAGTGGGGGTGGGGGGGAGGCCTATGTTTGAATAGGATGCTCACCGCAGGGTGACATTTGGGTAGAGACTGAAGGGAGTGAGGAGTGGACCATGCAATATGTTAGGAGAGTGTTCTCACAGGGGGACGGACGCAAAGGTCCTGTGGCCACAGTGGGCTGAGTGTGGGAGGAAATATTCAAGCCAGTGAGGCCACCAATAGGAAGGTAGCAGGGCAGGTACTGTCGATCAAGGCTACTCTAGGGCCTGGGCCGGTTGCTCCGAGTGGGAGGGGAAGCCGGTGGAGGGTCTCAGCGGAGGCGTGGCAGAAATGAACGCTGCTCTTATAAGCCCTGGATGCAGGCTGTGGCTGCAGAGTAGACTGTGGGGCGGTGAGGGTGAATCAGGGAGACCAGGTGGGAGCCTGTAGGTGAGCCGTGACATTGGCTTAGGTCAGGCTGGGAGAGGGGCCGGTGGTCATAAGTGGTTGGATTCTGAACGTTTTTCGGAGACGCAGACAGCAGGGTGTGTGAGGGGCTGGGTGCTGGGGAAGAGAAAGGTGAGTTATGGGCAGTGACCCCCGGCTGCCTGCTGGAGGGGTGCCGAGCGCACTGGTGGCCGTGGTCTGGGCGGCACCACCAGCCGAGGCGGGCATTCCG
>NW_021860344.1:0-948 GCF_006229205.1 Suricata suricatta | reverse complement strand
ATTCTACATGAAAATTTATGAAAAGACAGCACTGAAAATTTTAAGTAAAAGCTAGTCTTTTGGAGACATAAATAACTTTAATAAAACCTGAGCCCCCATCTGGCCAATCTCTGCCTAGAGACACATTCAAAGGAAACACATAGATTTATTCCAGGAAACTTGAGGCATATTGTTCACCTACAGTACAGGCTATCTCCAAAAGGCCAGGCCAAGGGTTTTACATATTTTATCAGACAGAAATTATTTCCAGCAATCTTCTCTATATCTTACTGTGTTTTGCAGAGAGGAGAAATGACACACAACTAAAAAAAGAAACAAACATAAAAGACCAGGCAAAACAAGATATAGAGAGAAAGAAATCTTAGTACCTAATGGTTTTCCACTTCTCAGAACGAGCCCACCATGTGGCCTGGCTTTATTAATTACCATTGGGTTCCTTGGGATGCTCATGTAGCCTGCTTTATGAGGAACTCGAGATCGGGTGATTTGATAATTCATTTGAGAAAAAGAACTCTGTAGCCAAGCAATAGTGCAGTAGCTGAAGGAATAAATGAGGTCAGGAGACTTTTACAAAAGTTAAAAACATGGTTGCATGTGATATGAAAAATCCATTAGAAAAAGGGAGGCTGACAATGTGGGAAAATAGTAATAACCAACAGATTAAAGTGTTTGAGAAAGGCAGAAGACATGGAATCTAGGCTCTTCAGGGAAGGATTTGCCTCTGGTAGGAAAAGTTGCTCAGTTCAAAAGAGAGGATGGGCGCGCAGGTGAGACAAACAGATATATTTTGATCTGACCAGGTGAAAAGAAGAGAGCTAATTCCTGGTGGCATTTACATTTCCAGTGAAATATGATCTAAGTAATTGGCTGTAAGCTTGGGGCAGTAGGAGAGATAGATGGGATTTTAGAAGAGGGTAAAATGGATATGACAGTCATGAGACAAACTGA
>NW_021860343.1:0-948 GCF_006229205.1 Suricata suricatta | reverse complement strand
TTTTTTGTGATCAATACAATGTGATAGAGTTTCATTAGGCTGCTAATAGAAAAATCAAATATTCCCTAGAATCCTTATTAGAAAATTTGGACTCTTTTGCTCTGAGCCATACCCACTGTTATTAAGAGAAAAATAAAATATATCATTTTAATACAGTCCTGAGCTCTGTAAATAGCAATCATTAACAGTGAGATAGGTTAAAACATCTATTGATCAAAGAGCTTGATTAAAAATAACTGTTTTAAATACAATTATCAAAGTGGGTATTTAAAAAGGATGATCAGGGTAGGCGATCAGGAGAGAAACATCCACATGAGTGTTGTCCTTCAAGCAATCATCTTAGGAAAACATAATTTATTCCAATGAAGCTATTTTGATCAGGCAGTTTTGTATTTCACTTAAAGAGTTATCTTTACATTTAGTTTATAAACCATTCAAGAAAACAAGTCAGGAACTATAGTCACATATTTTTTAAATCCTCAAATAACTACATTATTCATAGCACTTATTTTTAGGGAGCTTCTAAGTTTTTCCAAGAATGAAACACAACTCCAAAGAATAAAGGTATGCCACATTCAGAGACATTTTTAAAAGATGTATTTCCCAAAACAATTTTCATAAAAGAAATTTCAGAAGTTTCAAACAACCTGCAGAATTTCTCGAATGAGCTAATAATTCCCAACTATCAAATCTGAAAGAACATTATTTATATTCTTTCCTCTGTGCTTGCTAAATATTTGTTTTCTTACCTCTTAGTGACATGCCATTCACCTTTAGATTCCTCTCAAAATATTTAGAGCTCAATTTTCTCCAAATAATGCTATGCAAAAACTGCTTGTCCCTTTGATGTTCCCCTGGATTTACAAAAAAAAAAAAAAAATCTATGAACCTGTGGTAAATTGGTCCTTTCTTATGAATAACAATTTTTGAAGATTTACTTTCTAACAC
>NW_021860342.1:0-948 GCF_006229205.1 Suricata suricatta | reverse complement strand
TGTACATGTTTATGAGTGTTGTATGCTTGAATTCACCTTCTTATTACTATAAAACATTTCTGTTTATTTCTGATAATACTCTTTATCTTGATGTCTATTATTTGTTGTTAGTATAGTGATTCCAGTCTTATGCTTTCTATTTACGTGGTATTTTTTCATCCATTTACTTGTTAGAGTTTCTGTGTCTCTGTTAAAATTACCCATCTGCTTTGTATGTTGCCTACTTTTTTGATTAGAGCCTTGAATATATTAATCATAGTTACTTTAAATTCCCTTTTGATAATTCCAACTTCTGATGATTGCTTTGTCTCTTCAGATTGTGTTTGTTCTTGCATTGTAGCATGGCTTATAAATTTTTTATTGTAAACTGGATCTGTTGTTTTAGATAATAAGAACTATGGTAAATAGATCTTCATTGTGAAGATTTACAGTAATCTAGAAGTTAGGATGTTTAATGTTTTCTGTAGTTGTAGGTGTCAGAGGCTTCAGATTCCTCTAGTGTCCTTACATTTTTCTCCCCTCAGGACTTTGAACTTCCCTAAGTATTCCTCCTCAAAAAGAGTCTGTGTATGTGTCTTATAGCTTTTCACCTGCTGTGATTGTACTAAAGCCCTATTATTGTGGTAAAGGGTGCGGAAGGGGGAGTGTTCTCTAATCATCTGATTATATCTTAGTGTTTTAGTGAGCCCGTGTCTTGGGGCTTCAGATGTGTTTATCCAGTAATATAATGCTCCACACCCATTTTTTAAATTATTATTATTTTTTACTTTATAAAGTTTCATATTTTTTAACATATGCAATTATTTTCCATCCTTTACAATACAGTAGTTGCAATGACACTCAAAACAGAAAAGCAAAGTAAAAAATCAATACACCAACTTCTGTTTCATGTAATTAGACTTATACAGAAATTAGAAGGTTAAGTAACAACTAGTTAATCACCTAATT
>NW_021860341.1:0-1881 GCF_006229205.1 Suricata suricatta | reverse complement strand
AAGGAAGCCAGGAACACAAGACCACATACGATATGGCTTTTAAGAAACTCCTGAAAAGGCAAAGACTTCAGGATAGAAAGATCTGTAGTCACGTGGGGCTGGGACGGGAGGTGTAACAGACGAGAAGAGCTGGGTGTGAGTTTCCTACTGTGACTGTAACAAATCACCACCAATTCAGTGCTTGAAAACAACGTGCACTTCCTTTCCTCCTGTTCTGGAGGTCAGTCCCATGTGGGTCAGTTGGGCTGCGTTCCTTCCGGAAGCTCTAGAGGGAATTTTGTGTCCTTGCTTCGTCCAATTTGTAGCCGTGGCTGGCATTCCTCGGCTAACAGCCCTGCACCTCTCCAACCTCATTTCCTGGTCACATCTCAGGTGTGGCGGGGCCCCTCCCGAAGGAAAGAGAAAACCAAGAACACTCTAGGCAACCTTGCAATTCGAGTATGTGACAACATCCATCACCATCTTGTGACACGGGACAGCTTTAATCAGACTGCGTGTCTGTGTGTTACCACATATGGGAGACAAAGAGGTAAAAAATATATAACAACCCATGCCACGTGGTGCTCAGGTGCAGTTCTTTGGGTGTGAACCCAACTGAGCTGTGGAATTAAGTTGCTTCTGGGAAAGACAAGCCTCTGCGTCCACTTTCTGCGCCAGAATCCCGCTACCATGTGACCCTGACTCCTCTTCATGGAAATGTTCTCCACTTTCTATAGTTGTTCCTTATGTGCACAAATATGTCAGAACTCACCGAATTCTACACTTAAAATGGGTGCATTTTATTGTATGCAAATCATCCCATCAGAAACCATCCCCAAATAAAGTTTTAACATGAAAAAATCAAATCTTCCACACACTTTAGAATTCTGCTTTTTTCACATAATCATTCATCTCTGACATCTACCAGGCACAGAACAGCAGCTAATTATTTACTGCATTCTGATGCGTGGAGCGATGAAAACATTGTTATTCATACATAATGTTTAGGGGCTCTTTTAATGCTCAGGAGCTGGGGCAAAACCTGCTTTGTTTCAACATGATGGAGGTTATTTCCCCCTCTTCTCACGTTTCCCAAAGCCCCCTCCTTGTGTGCATTCCCTCTACAGTGATAAGAAAGGTTAGAACGTTCCATATTCAATTTGTGCTGAATATGCCAACTTTTTTGAAAGTACAATGTAATTTTACCAAAGGCACAGTATCAAAAGTGCTACTTGAAGCTCTCAAAACCTTGATAAGATAAAGACTTCACCTTACATGGTGAAGTGAAGAAGGCAAACGGAGCGCATATGCTGACTCTTTTCTGGGAGGAAGAGAAGAGGGTTTGTAAATATTTGCTGTGCAAAGAGAATTGGAAAGACACCTGAGCGGTCTCCTGCAGAAGCTGGAAATCGGTACCGGGCGCAAGAGGCTTAGGGACAGGAGGAGACTTTCACGCTACCTTTTCATATTTTCTAAATTTGAAAGACGTCAACGTATTTTTATCACCAAAGGAAACGTTTTAACAATGAGCCAGTGAGCCCGCTGTCAAAACATTTACAACGAAGCTGCCTTTCTTTCCTCCTGGGTCGATGTTAATAAGAACCAGCTTCACACCCGGCATTTGAAACACCTTGTTTCATCTCTCAACTAGTGAAGCCCCAGTGTGGACGTGCACACAGTGCGGGCGGTCTTCTAATTTCTTCCCAGTTGGAAATAATACAAATGGGTTAGTTTTCGTTGCAAGAATCCGTTTCCCAATGGGAGGGGAAAAGATCGTACATGGGAATCTTTTCCTTTTGACTTTGCCAGGTCAATCAAGCAAGGACTTACTAAAGCAGGGACTTCAGAGAACCATATTCAAATTCTCTAAGATCCGCATTGACCTGGGGAGGAGTCCAGGAG
>NW_021860340.1:0-948 GCF_006229205.1 Suricata suricatta | reverse complement strand
ATATTTGTATGTTTTGGGGGCACCTGGGTGGCTCAGTTGGTTGAACATTTGAGTCTTGATTTTGACTCAGGTCATGATCCCAGGGTCATGGGATCAAGCCCTGCACTGAGCCCCGTGCTGAGTATGAAGTTTGCTTGGGATTCTCTCTCCCTCTGCCTTTGCCCGCTCCCTGACTCATGCTCTCTCTCAAAGAAGATAGTAATAATAATAAATAAAATGAAAACTTATTTGTATGTTTTGTTAGTAGGTAAATTGTACTAGGTACCATAAGAAGCTCCAATCAATAGTGAGAGACCTTCCAAGTAGAAAAATCTGACAACGCTTTACTGAAGCAGCAAATTTGAACTAAACTCTAAGTGATGGTTAAGAATTTTTAGGGATAAACATAATTTTTTCCAGTTTTATTGAGGTATAACTGACAAATAAAAATTGTATATATTTAAGGTATACAATGTGACAGTTTGATACACTTATACCCAATTGATTACACAATCAAATTAACACATCAATCCCCTCACATAATTTTGTGCATGTGTGGTGAGAACTTCAAAGACTTACTCTCTTGGCAAGTTTCAAGTATACAATACGGGATCACTGTACATTAGATCCCTAGAACCTGTTCCTCATAACTGGAAGTTCATGCTCTTTGACCAGTATCTCCCCATTTCCCCCAGCCCCTAAAAACTGTCATTAGACTCTGCTTGTATGAATTCAACTGTTTTACATTTCACATGTAAGTGATATCATACAGTATTTATTTTTGGGGGTCTGGCTTATTTCACTTAGCAAAATGTCTTCCAGATTCAGCCATGTTGTCACAAGTAGAAGGATTTCCTTCTTTTTTAAAATTTATTTTTAAGTTTTTATTTTATTTTTATTTATTTTGAGAGAGAAAGAGAGTGCACACAAGTGAGCGAGGGGCAGAGAGAGAATCCCAAGCAGGCTCTG
>NW_021860339.1:0-948 GCF_006229205.1 Suricata suricatta | reverse complement strand
GAAGAGTTCTGGGAATGAGGCTGTCCCTATCTTGTGAAGCTACCATCTCCTCAGGAGTCCAGAATTCACAAAGGGGAAGAGAGCCTGAGAATTGCACTCTGGCTCTTAACTGAACAAATAGGGTATCTGTTAACATCTCTCCATACAGTAAAGTAAGTTATATACTGACATATGATTACACTTCCATATCCTCAAACTTCGAGAGGATATGGGAGTGTAATCCTCCATGACCCAGGGTAGAGAAGAGAACTTAAAATATTGATGAAAACTAGTCATGTTTGACACAATTAATAATAAAATATTATATCCTTAAACATTCATTTCTTAATAAGATCAGCACAGTTCTACCTAAATACCTTTCTACCTAAACAAGGAGGATAAATAGAAACCTGCATTCTTCATTATCAATCCTACATTTTCTTGTCACTCAGGTCTATAAAGAGCATAGAGAAAAATACAAAGATGTTTAACAGAAACTTATGCCTGCAATAAGTAGAGGGTAGAATGAAAAAGCAATGTTTTGGGGGAAGAGAAACATTCTAGGCAGAGGGAATAGCAAGTACCTGCTATGCTTCTATGTTTATGGAGCAGGAATGAGGAAGTGGGGAGAAAAGGGTTAGAATTCTTCTATATTTTGAAGGTTGGTCCAAAACGATTTCCTGAATATATGAGGGTGTGAGAAAAAGAACTGGCCCAAGGATGATACTAAGGTCTGTAACCTTGCTGCATAACATTATCACATTTGCAAAGATCTCAGTAAAATGTAAATCTGTTTGAGAGCAAACAGATATAAACAGATTGGAGAGAATCAGAAGTCCTGGCAATGCTGGGGACTCCTAATTAGATAAAGTTGTTGCTTTTTTCATCTTTTCAGCAACATAACTTTACTACTTGATGTAAATAAATGTCTCTTGATGGTAAAAATTAAATCGTCCCTTGGCTTTTGGT
>NW_021860338.1:0-948 GCF_006229205.1 Suricata suricatta | reverse complement strand
CCCCTGGTGAGGGATGGAATCTACCCCTGGTGAGGTTGTGAAAACTGTCAAGATGACAACCAAGTATTTAAAATATTACGTAGGCTTATTAGTTGATACAGCAACAGCCAGGTTAGACAGGATTGACTCTAATTTTGAAAGAAGTTCTGTGGGTAAAAGGCTATCAAACAGCATTGTATGTTACAGAGAAATCCTCATGAAAGAGTCCATTGATGAAGCAAACTTCATTGTTGTCTAATTTTAAGAAATTGCCAGAGCCACCCCAACTTTCAGCAACTACCACCCTGAGCAGTCAGCAGCCAAACCGAGGCAAGACCCTTTCCCAGCAAAAAACTGACTCACTAAAAGCTCAGAGGATGGTTAGCATTGTTTAGCAATGAAGTATTTTTTAATTAAGGTATAAACATTGGTTTTTTAGACATATGCTGTTGCACATTTAATATACCACAGTATCCTGTAAACATAAGTTTTATATGCATTGGGAAACAAAAAAAAAAAAATCATTTGACTCAATTATTGCAGTGATTTGGAACCGAGCCCACAATATCTGAGGTATGCCTGTACCTTATTGTCTTCGTTACTACATTGCTATTTTGTTACATAAGTCTTGATACCTAGAAGGTAATTACATTGCTCTTTAAATTTGCCTTAACTGTCTTGATTGTCTTCTCAATGAATTCTAGGATCATTGTGTCAAAATTGAGAAAACATTGGTATTTTTATTGGAATTGCTTTAAATTTATAGAATTAACCTGAGACTTGACAGTGTTTAAGCATTTAATCCTGTCATCTACAAACATGAAATGTCTCTGCATCACTTGAAAACTTCATCCATTACCATTTTGAACTCCCTTATCTCATTTTAATCGTTTGTCCAGTATGATTCTGTTGTCATGTTAGCTGTAAAAAAGGTGACTAAGAGAAAACATTTGGAGTTTATAAAACGAA
>NW_021860337.1:0-948 GCF_006229205.1 Suricata suricatta | reverse complement strand
AAAAAAAAATCACATCCACCAGCTATCACAGAAGTGAAACCTCCATAAAAAGTAGGAAAAATCTTCATTAGTGTCATTGCTTGAGCCTCAGGATATGAGGTAGGAAAGAAATCTATTTCAGAAATGTAAAGGAAGGAATAGGAAGGAAAGAAAGGAGGAAAGAATATAAAAAAGGAGGGAGGGAGAATGAAAATACTGTGATATTAATATGTTACTGAAAAAGTGATAAAGGTCTTAGAGCACTTTATTTGAAGTTAATTCCTATGTATTCACTCTGGAAATCAGCCATGCGAAGTCCTAGAATTTTTCCTTGTCTGTGGTTTGTATTATTGAATTTTCAGTGCTTTATTGTCCTTAGAACACAGAGATAAGTTGAAAATATGAAATCAGTCTGCATCTCAATGTTATGACCCATTTCCTAGGAGTAGAACAATTCACCATGGCTTGAAGAGATCTTTCATGACTGCTGTAGTACGTCCCTATGTTGTCCAGACCCTAGAGGACAAAGTTCTTTACTGAGTAAATGAATGGATATGTATAATAAACATCTATCAGCATCATAGGATAAGAGAATGAGAGTATGCTTAAAGCCACTTTATTAAATTATGATTGACATGTAAAAATCTTGAGATATTTCCTTCCTTCCTTCCTTCCTTCCTTCCTTCCTCCCTCCCTCCCTCCCTTCCTTCCTTCCTTCCTTCCTTCCTTCCTTCCTTCCTTCCTTTCTTCCTTCCTCAATGAGTTAGAAGATATATATACACCTTGTGAAACTGCCACCACCAAGTCCATAGACATACCCAATTGCAATAGCATTTTCAATATTTCAACACATGTAACAAATTTTTTGAAATTATAGATCTATATTGCAATTTGTTATTTATTTTTTCTTAATGTAGGAGATATGAATGTTAAAGTAATCAAACAATACAGGGAGATATAAAGCAGAGA
>NW_021860336.1:0-948 GCF_006229205.1 Suricata suricatta | reverse complement strand
ATTTCAAGTAGTTGTTCATAAGTGTTTCCTTACAGTTCACTGAATTTCTTTAAGAGGATTACTTTGAAATCTTTGTCATACAACTGAAAAATATCTATTTCTTTAAGGTCAGTCATTGGAGTTTTATTAGTTTTCTTTGGTGGTATCATTTCCTTGATTGATCATGAGACCTGTGGCTTTGTGTTGTTGGTATCTCCACTTTCAAGGAAATAGGCTCTTTTTCTAGATTTTATATACTGGTTTTGATAGATAAAATCTTTACCAGTCAGCCCATCAGGAGGCTGAATGGGCCATTTTTTGGTGTTCATGGGTGGGCTTTTTGCTCAAGTCCTTGTGTAGACCAGTCTAGTGCCTGGGTCAGCAGATGGGCAGGCCTGGTGCTTGAATACATGGAGACCACCCTGTGCCCAGGCCTGTGAGGAAAGACTTGGCCCTGGGGACCACTGAAGAGGCTTGGCATCTGGGTCTATGGAAGTGCTTAGGTACTGGAATAGGAGGGCCACGGCCTGGGTTCATGGGAGCCCCCTGGGAGCCTGGAACCATGGACTTACATATTGGCTCTCACTTCTCTTTCTTTTTCTCTTAGGGTGAATCGCTTTCTTTCTTGGCACTAGGCTGCCTGGGCTTGGGAGAGTAGGGATGGAGAGAATGTGAATATCTTTTTTACCCTTCTCAGTGTATCTTTTTTTTTTTTTTTTTTTTTTTTTTTGCTTCATTCTGGTGAAGTAATGACTCACCTGGAATTCTTGGGTCTTGTAAAGGCATTTTTGGTTGTGGATAGTTATTCAAATTAATGTTTCTGAGAGGAACTAGTGCTAACAACTCAAACTAAATAATTTAAGTATATTTGAAATTAACAGTCATTTACTTTGTTTATTATTTTTATGTCTTTATTATTCAAGGTCATGAAGCTATTTTACATTTCTTTCTGAAGAAAGAAAGGATATA
>NW_021860335.1:0-948 GCF_006229205.1 Suricata suricatta | reverse complement strand
GCCCATGAGTACAGCCAAGTACTGTATGCCTACGTATCTGTAGCAAGATGTGGTGGGAGGCACATCTGAGGGCTGACATCAGAACCAAAGCCATGGCGCTGTGGACACCGCCAGACCCCCAGCCCCTCTAGCTGCTCTTCCTGGGAGGGGTTTCCATGAAGCGGTTACTCATTTTCAGATTTCCAGAGTCAGCTGCAGACAATGCGGCAGCAGGTAAGACTCCTCATGGATAAACAAAGGCCTCTCAGTTGCATCCATTCCATGGTCTTTAACCGAACCTCAGATGGGTCCGGAAGAGACAGACCACTGAAGCAGACGGTCCCGTGGAACCAGGCCACCCCATCAAACTCCTTGCTTATGTGAGACCCAGGAGACGTGAGATCCCTTGCTTACAAACTTTCTTCCCTTACAGAACAGCACGCTAAAATCAACGTTGTGAAAGTCCTGAGTACCAAATATGATGGTTTAGAAACGTTATTGGAATAGAATTGGTGATACATGAACCTATTGTTTTCTATCATTTATTTTTGATGTCCTTACTGTAAAAATTTCCTATGATGATGTTTACTGTTTGATTATTTATTTTGAAATAGATCTTTCACAGAGCTTTTATTTTTAGATATTTTCCCTTGTTCAGAGTTTGAATCAACATTACATGCCTTTTTATCAAAAGTAACTAATTTTGGGGGTGCCTGGGCAGCTCAGGCGGTTCAGCATCTGACTTCAGCTAAGGTCGTGATCTCAGGGACTGTGACTTCAAGCCCTGCATGGGGCTCTGTGCTGACAACTTGGAGTGTAGAGCCTGCTTTGTATTCTGTGTCACCCTTTCTTTCTGTCCCTCCCCTGCTCATGCTCACACGCTCTATCAAAAATTAAAAAAAAAAAACATGAAAAATTTTAAGTATGTAATTTATGTGTATCTGTTCACTAATTATAGCATTATTTATA
>NW_021860334.1:0-948 GCF_006229205.1 Suricata suricatta | reverse complement strand
GTGGTCAACAGGAGGAGTGGTTGAGATGAAGGTGGAGAAATGTCAGCAGTAAGATAACATAGAGTTTTTTAAACAGGGTGAAGTTTTGGATTTTGCATTTCATCTTAGTTGGAAGAGTTGTTCCAAAAGAACTGTTTCCAAATACAACAAAAGCTCTTAGCCACATTCAGTTGCTGAAAACTTTAAATCTTAAAAACAGTTATGTCCACCTCTTTCTCTTAGGGCACATTTAAGTTTTGGAATTAGCTGCAATTAAGAACTCCAAGAATTTCTTATATGTACCTTGGATTAAGGACTCTATTGTAAACTGAGGAATTTTAGGTAAGTTCTAAATGGAATGGATATTTCTAAATATTCACACACTTACCCTGTTAGGAGCTCCTTCTTGTCGGGTTGATTCTTATCAGCTGCTGTATATGAGCATCCTCTTGATGGTAGCTAGAAATTAAAAAGAAGATTAAGAAAAAGAAATATTGGTAGGGAAGTATTGGTGATTATACACCGTCCATGCTCTGTTAGATTTATGTTGGTGATAAAAAAACAGTTTATGAGCTTACTTCTAGTCTGCTGATTTCTTTTTTTTAAAATTTGTAATAGTTTATTGTCAAATTGGTTTCCATGTAATACCCAGTGCCTCTCCCCACAAATGCCCCTTTCCGTGACCTTCTCCCCTTTCCTTCGCCCCCTCCCCCTTCATTCCTCGGTTTGTTTTCAGTATTCAATAGTCTCTCATGATTTGTGTCCCTTGCTCTCCCCAACTCTCTTTTCCCTTTCCCCTCCCTATGGTCCTTTGTTAGAAAGAATGAAATATGGCCATTTGTAGCAAAGTAAATGGACCTTGAGGGTGTCATGCTAAGCGAAATAAGTCAGGCAGGGAAGGACAGATACCATATGCTTTCACTCATAGGTCTGACAGGAGAAACCTGATGGTTTCTTATTAAACAATGA
>NW_021860333.1:0-948 GCF_006229205.1 Suricata suricatta | reverse complement strand
GAACAGTGTTATTGGCGAACAATACTTGGGAAATCAATTATTTAAAAAATGAAAGTTCAGTTCACTTTGATGTTTAATTAAAAAAAAAAACTCAATCCTTAGATCAATATGCAACATGTACTAATGCTTTCTCAACATGGTTTTATGCTTGCCACTTTAGATTTTTCTTTATCTTTAAAACATTATAACTTGGAATACACCAGAGTTCTGCTCTGGACGAAATGTTATCTAAAAAGCTCTGATTTTCGTTGTCTGCTTGTATCGAACCAATAGACGATCATTTGTCTTCCATCGTTCACACTGGCCATTAGCCTGCAAGGAATGGCTTTATTTTCTGGAATTCGATGGAAATCTGTCCTCTTAAGATTGATGAAAGACGTTTGGAAGTCCTTGATGAAACATACTTTTATTTTAGAAAGACAGAGTAGACACTTCTATAATTCATTACAACACTCGCAGCAATATTTATTTAAATTTCCACAAACGTGTGTACCTTCTACCCCTGTTTTGGGCTAAAAATGGGGGGAGGGGGCTTGCACTATTCAAAACAGTTTGTCATCAAGGAGAAAATTAAGCAAATGCTTGTCTGAACCCGCTTCTATTTAGCTCAGCTGGATGGAGACTCTGAGGAGTCCATTAAAGCCAGAGAAGTGATAAAACTTTTATCACCAAAAGCAATTTGACTGACTAGTTGATGAACTAACGTTTACTTTTTGACTTTGGTCTAGGATTTCCAAAGCCAGATACCTTTTTCCTTTGCACTTGACAGCGTTTGCTCTGTGTATTTCAGTAAATGAATAAAAAAGCAAAAGTTGTGTTTGCAGTGAGAATTGGCAACCTATGTACCTGATCAAAGGAATCCTAAGTATACATAGACATACATCCACATGATAACTCAAGAACATTATTTTCCCTCTACATCCCCTGAAATTCTAACCAGATTCACAC
>NW_021860332.1:0-948 GCF_006229205.1 Suricata suricatta | reverse complement strand
GGTGTGTGTGTGTGTGTGTGTGAGATGCGGGTGTGGGAGGAGGCGTGTGTGTGTGTGACACGTGGGGTGACGAGTGGGTGAGGGTGGAGGCTGGGCCAGGAGCTGTATGCCCTGGAGGCGGACGGGTGGGGAGAGGGTGGCTGGCGGGGGCGGCGGGTCCATGTGAAGGGGGCGCGGGCAGGGGTGCAGGGAGGCGAATCTGCTCGAGGTCAGGGACAGGCCCGGGGGACTCCCCCTCCGCCAGGCCTGAGCCTCGGCAGTGCCTCGCGGCCACTGCCTGCTTACAGGCCCTAAGCGAGGCCGGAGGGCCACCGCTGCCACCACGACCTGCTCAGCATCCCCCACAGGGCAGGCCAGCGGGACGGGTGACAGAGCTCGGCCCAGAGCGGGGACGCTCGTGTCCTCGGTGGCGGACACCACACAAGCCAGTGTGGGGACGAGGGTGACCAGGAAGACCACAGAGGGAGCAGTCACGTCTCCAAACCCCTCCGCCCTCCTGCCCCCCCTCGGTGGGACCCATTCAATAACAAGTCACCGGGTCGGCACCCTGATGTCACATAAAAACGGTGGAGACTGTCTTCAGGGATCTAAGGGGCCTGCGGGCCCTCCTGAGAGCTCTGAGCAGAACGCGTCCCTCGCAGGCCCTCCCGCCAGCCCGCGCGAGGAAGCTTCCAGCGCTGCCTGTGGTGCCCCTCCCCTGCAGCAAGGAGGCTGAGCCAGGGTCCTCAGGGCAATGAGGGGCCGTCTGCTGCCGTTCTCCTGCCAGGACTGTGTCCTTACACAAGGAGGGCAGCGAGATCCACAGGGGAAGGTCCGAAGGAATATACACACACGTGTGCAACGCCCCCCTCCACAGAGTCACACGCACGCACACCGGGCACCGATGAGGCCGCTGCATGAAGAGAAGATGGAAGCCTGACTGTGCTTCCAAATGGAGGAAGACGCCTA
>NW_021860331.1:0-948 GCF_006229205.1 Suricata suricatta | reverse complement strand
TGAGCATCTGACTCTTGCTGTTGGCTCATGTCATGATCTCACAGTCCATGGGTTCCAGCCCTGCATCAGACTCCATGCTGTCAGACTAAAGATGCCACCCCCCTCTCTTTCCCTGCCCTTCCCTTGCTTGCACTCTTTCTCCCAAAATAAATAAAAATAAAACTTAAAAGAAAAAAGAAAGAAATGTATGACTTTCCACGTAGATGCAAGTACAGTCATGTGGCTGTTGTTAGCTATATAATATTGATTGAAAAAATCTAATTAAGAGGTTTCCATGCATAATCTGAGTTTGTGTGACCTCCATAGATTTTAGAGTCTCTAGTTGCCAATGTTGAATATTTCAGATTCCTTTCCTTCCAAATGTAGGAAAATTCTCCTTCAACAGCATACCAAACATATAGCCAAGAGGGATTTGAATTTTTTTTTATTTTGACAAGATGATATACTTTGGGGAAGGATATATTACTTATCCATATTAAACAGATATTACCAATTCAGTGACAGTAAGATAATGCATAACATGTGCCAAGATATGCAACTTGGCATTTCATTATGCTCTACGTAAACACTATGAGAGTATCATTTTATGTAAAACATCCTTGAGGTTCTCTAGGCAGATTTTCAATGGAACACTAGATAAAGCACTCTCAAGGTCCAGCGTGTTTCTTCCCGAGGTCAAGGGTTTGTCTTTCATGACTGACTGAATTTACGTAGGCATGACTGCAATGTAGAGTAATCTCTACAACATGGGAGAGAAAAATGGACATCATGTGAGAAGAGTGAGAAATGTCTGCTTGTAATATTTCTCTCCCCTCCTACTGAATTTTCAACATTAGGTGAAGTCACTGTCTCTATAATCCCATGGTTAATATGTAATTCAACTCAAACATTTATAGAACACCTACTCTGTGCCAGACACTCTGGGATCCCAGCCAGGTTCCATAGAAG
>NW_021860330.1:0-1882 GCF_006229205.1 Suricata suricatta | reverse complement strand
GATGATCACTTAAATTCCAAAATGACTCTTTTCTAGGATATTTTGTTTAATTATTTAGGAAATAGGTCACCATTCTATTTCTTATTGTAATATTATTCCTCATAATGGACTGAATGATTTTCTTTCAGTCTTTTTTTTTAAATTATTTTGTGTGGCTGGCTTTTACTGACTATTCCTAAAGTACACTTAAAAACTTCAGCTATTACAGGTTCCTAGTTAACTAAGTATGTACAATATAAATGGACTAGGAAAATAAATATATCCTTCCAATTTTATTCTACTTTACCACCTTCCTGGTATTATGAACATATTTTTCCTAATGAGGCAATGAAGCAGAATGTTATAGTGATGTGAGGAGCACATTATAAGCTTTTCTTTATCTTGATTTGGGATGAAATATCTGCATAAAAAGTGGAAGGTATTTCCAAGTTTCTTACTGGCATTCAGAGAACTCTTTTATGCTAGCTTTGTTTTCTTATCTTTCCACCACATGGTATTAATTAGCTAGCTTCTCTGAAACATGGGCCACCTCTTATTTACACTGGAATTGCCAGGATCTATTACAGTGCCTGGAAGAGAGCAGATATTCAACCATAATTCTGTTTTCTTCCTGAGCCTCAATGTCACATCTTTGTCATAGACATAACAAAGATCATATATTACATTGCCATGAAAAAAGGTATACGTAAAACAAAAATTAAAGACTTTTCACTAATAAAACAATGTAAATCTTACTAGATTTCATTTTGTAGATACTTTTTATCCATTAAGATTCAGCTTAAAACATTTATTCTCTCTGAAGTTGTTCTGATTATCTAATTTTACATTATTCCTTCCCTTCCCACACTCCAATTTTCTTTTTAAGCAGTAAATAAATTTTAATGCCATTTCAGAAACAAGAGAGAGCTTAGTCCAATTTACACATTATGTGAAGGGAGAGGTCAAGGCCGTAAGAAACACAGTGGGAAAAAATGGAATCTCTTGACTCTCGGGTAACTGTTCTTTTTGTGATTCTATACCATGAGGAACAGATTGACACGTTATGTTAACAACGTTTCAATTTATTTATCTGTAAAATATGTGGACATTAAAAGAGACTGTCTAGAGAATGTTGTGTTTCAGGACTGATCACAATATGCATGCCATATTGATTCCGTAACACAACTGTTCATTCCTAAATATGTTACAAGTAAATTATACACCAGGGGAAATTCCTTCAGAAAAATGCATCTATATTAGCAGATGGCATTCTTCCATTTCATAAAGGAAAATGAAGCCATCAGGCATGACCAGCCTTAATCCTACTCCCCCAAGAAAATAAATATCAGTACTCTTTCCTATGATGCTAAGGTGAGGGGAAAGAAATCCTTATGTTTATTCCAGACAGATTTTGCATTCTCAGTGTTTAACCAAATCCTTTTCTGTCTTCTCTGGTACTTTGCTTTGTAAAGCAGTCCCGTTTTCTATTAAACATGCACCTTTCCTTTCTCTATTACCACATTTCCCACAAACATATCTACTTCTGTCTTCTAAATAAGACATCTCACCCCATACTCACCAATTGCTAGCATCTTTTCTTCCTCTTCTTTCCTCTTGGAAAGGTATCTCTATTTACTTTTCTTTTTCCCAACTTGATGTTTACTATTAATCCATTCGATTTAGGCATGTATCTAGGTTTTCTAAGATATGATCATCGATTTTATGTGTCAACCTGATTGGATCACAAGTGCCCAAATACTGGGCTAAATATTCTTTCTGAGTTTTTCTGTAAGGTGTGTTCAGATGGAATTAGCATTTGGATTGGTGAACTCAGTAAAGTGGTTTACCCTCCCCAATGTGAGTGGACATTATCTGGTCCCTTGAGGACCTGAATAGAGCAAAA
>NW_021860329.1:0-6686 GCF_006229205.1 Suricata suricatta | reverse complement strand
GGCTTTTCTTTCCCTTTCTGTCTTTTCAGTCTTTATATTAGTATTCCCAGCCCTCCTGAGGCAGTGGACGTTGCTCTACAGTGAATCCAGGTACCCACTGCATGCTGTAAAACTGTAGAGACCCTTCATTGCACTTTGAGGAGAAATTGTCTTGCCAGAATTTCTATAAAGTGGAGTAAAGGGCCACCTACTAGTACCTCCCACAGAGTCCCAGAATCTTAGGTGCTGTCTCCAGTCTTTGTTGGAGGAACACTCAGCCCCTTGTCCATGAACAGGAAATCCTCTGTGTCCAACAATGAAAATTAAGACTTCTTCACTACTTCTATGGTAGGGCTGTCTGGAATTCTATTTCAGACTGTGAGGCTCTGGGCTGGGGATCTAGCCACACAGAGTTTTCTTACAAGGAGCTGGAAGGGGAGGGTGCAGGGGTCACATGTTCATGTCCTTTCATTTTGATCCTGCTCTCTCCAGCTGCTTCTTTCAGAAGATACATCTAAAGATACAAAGTCTACATTTGATATAATGCCTTAATCACTGAGTCTACAATTAATGTTGACCGTTTTAGATTGTGAACTCCTGGAGAGCAGTATGGCTGTAGTAGGAATGTTTTAACAGTGTCATATGTAAGAGAACAAAATAAATATTTTGATTTTGTGAAAAAAAAAGAATGAAATCTTGCCATTTGTGACTACATGGATGGAAGTAGAAGGTATTATGCTAAGCAAATTTAGTCAGTTGGAGAAAGACAAATGTCAAACGACTTCACTCATATGAGGACTTTAATATACAAAACAGATGAACATAAAGGAGGGAAGCAAAAATAACATAAATACAGGGAGGGGGACAAAACACGGGAGATTATTAAATATGGAGAACAACAGGTTACTGGAGAGGTTATGGGAGAGAGAATGGCCTAAATAGGTAAGGAGCATTAAGGAATCTACTCCTGAAATCATTGTTGCACTCTATGCTAACTAACTTGGATGAAAGTTAAAAAAAAAATAACAATTTAAGACAAAAGAAAGGTATGAGATTCCAACACAAATGAATAAGGACATAGAGAAAGGTATATCACTGTAAAATTTCAGATTATAAACACATATATAAATAAATAAATAAATAAATAAATAAATAAATAAATAAATAAATTCCTTTAAAAAGAAAATCACAAACCACATAATAAGACATGTACAGGAAATTTGAACAGACAAGAATATACATGGATGAAAATTAATACATGAAAATATGCTCTATATGTTGAAATGCAAATTAAAACTCCAAAGAGATACCACTACATATCTTTTAGAATGGCTACAATTAAAAAGACTGACCACCCCGAGAGTACATAAGGATGTGGAGCAATTAGAACCTTCATGTGCTGCTGGTGGGAATGCAATATTGTACAGTCACTTTGTAGTTCTGCACTACTACTGTATAAAAATACTACATAAACAAACTCCAGATAAATTAAAGAAAAGAACCTATGGGACAAGAAGAGCAAAGAGGGGCACCTGGTTGGCTCATTGGGTTAAAGCAGTGGACTTCAGCTCAGTTCATGATCTCGGGGTTCGTGGGTTCAAACCGCACATCCAGCTTTGCACATACAGTGCAGAGCCTGACTGGGATTCTCTCTCACCCTTTCACTCCGCTCGTCACCCTCTGATGCTCTTTCTCAAAATAAACTTCAGAACAACAAGAAGAGCAAGAAAAGGTATTTATGGTGAATGTAAATTAAGACAGAAGGCAATATTAAAAGCAAAGAGATGATTATAATGAGAAGTACACAGGGGTTCAAAGAGTCCAGGGCTGAAAACTGGCCACACCAGGGACTAGTGATTTCACCTTGAATAAGATACTTAGTTTCTCTTATCAATTACCTCATCTATAGAATGAGGATACTTGAGCAGTGAGTGTTTTTTTTAATGTTTGTTTTTGGAGAGAGACAGAGAGAGAAAAAGACAGAGCACAAGTGGGGGAGGCAGAGAGAGAGAGAGAGAGAGAGAGAGAGAGAGAGAGAGAGAGAGAGAGAGAGAATCAGAAGCAGGCTCTAGGCTCTGACCTGTCAGCACAGCTCAAAAACCATGAGATGATGAACGGAACTGAGGTCAGAGACTTAACCAACCGAGCCACCCAGATGTTCCTAGGTTGGTTGGTTGGTTGGTTGGTTGGTTTTTAATGAAAGAGGGATGATAACAGAGGTAGAAAGGTATAGTGAACAGCACCCAGAGCACACAACACATCATCCCCCGTGAGAAGTCCTTCCTAACTATGAGTCACAGGGCTCTCTCTGTGTTCTGACCGCCCTCTGGCTCTCCCCTGCTATAGCTGTCTTCAAATTTGTTCTGTCATCTTCTGGATGGTTCTCTGGTCATTAACTATGAGGTGTTTGAGAACTCATCCTACATGAATCATTCGTTTGTCCTCAGAACCTGCCTAGCCCAGAGCAGGAGCCTAATTCCTAGCAAGTGCTCAAAGATTTTTTTGGTTTTGGTTTTGGTTTGGTTTTGGTTTTTGTTTGAGTGATGATGACACATGCTACTCTCTTTTGTCATTTTTCTAATGTGTATTCAGTTTTGAGAGACAAAATGCAAGTGGAGGAAGGGACAGAGAAAGAGAGAGACACAGAATCCAAAGCAGGCTCCAGGCTCCAATCTGTCAGCACAGAGCCCAATGCGGGGCTTGAACTCTCGAACTGCAAGATCATGACCTGAGCCAAAGTTGGACACTTGAACTGAGCCACCCAGTTGCCCTGACATGTACTACTCTCTTAATCGAGTATAGCCAATGATGACGTCAGGACACGTTACCCAAAATATCACACCGTGGCCTATTGAATATCTTAGCTGTAGAAATTTGAGAAACTGAAAGTACAGGCAGGATTTTCAGACCTTTCCCTAAAACAGGTCACAGGCCCCTCATGTGAAAGATGCTCTCTCTAAACCCAGAGGAAAGGAGCATCTTTCTCTCCAATGACCCAAAAACACCAACAGGAATCTGAATGAACAGGCCTTGCGGTCTCCCCTAGTTTACTACACTTGGTTCATGACCTTTTCTTTTCTTTTCTTGTCCTTCTACCTTTTATTTCCATGACTTTGCACTCTTCATCAAATCTAGCATAAAAACACTCATTTTAACCTTTGCTTTGGGTCACATAGAACTTATTACATTAAATCAATCTGTATGTTTTTCTCTTGTCAGTCTGTCTTTTGTCACTGCTAGTTTATCAGATCAGCCCCCATTTAGGAGCTGTATTGGCTAATTCGCTAAAGCCTTTCGATATACAAAACTGCTGGTGAACAGACCAGGCTCTCAGTAGCTATTTTTTGGATAAACCCAATAGTGCCAACCTGAAGATCTTAGGGTTTTTTTTTTTAATGTTGATTTATTTTTGAGAAAGAGAGAGAGAGACAGACTGTGAGCAAGATAGAGGGCAGAGGGAGAGGAACACATGGAACCCAAAGCATGCTCCAGGCTCCGAGCTGTCAGCACAGAGCCTGACATGGGGCTTGAACTCATGAGCTGTGAAATCATGCAGGACCTGAGCTGAAGTCAGACACTCAACCAGCTGAGCCACCCAGGTGCCCCTCGACCAGAAAGCATTTTTAAACCTCTGTGAGAGGGAGAAATAATTGCTTTCTGGAATACCCTGCCATTCCTGAAGCTGGGTGGATTCTAAGTGGAGTATTCTTGGTTTTCAAAACTGTTTTAAGTTTCTTTCCAGAACTGTTTTATGGAGTATGAAGATATAAGTGGGGCCTCAGAGATGTAACTTGATGTCATTGTGTATAGGAATAGGGGTAGAAGGTTGAAATCAGGCAATTAAAAAGGATTCTGAGTGAGATGTTAGGCAAATGGAAGACTTTGTTGAAAAAAAGAGATTTGTGTCTACTCTCTCCCATCCCTGAATAATTTTAAAGAACAAATGTGTTTGCAGATGTAGCATTTGATCATCAGGAGGCTTGTGAAGAAGTTCTTTTCTCTCCCTCCCCACAAACACCTGTCCCCAATGGCTTTAGTATTCTGGTTATTTATCTTTCTGTAGCACAAGTTAATCATGTCATTCAGTGTTTTTCTAAACCAATGATTTCATCTGGGACACCATGTGAGGTCTATTTGGCACATAGTAGAAAACCCTTCAAGATAAAAACAAAGACTTTTAAGTCAAATTATATGTGTATATATTATATATTTACATAATATATATTTATATGTATTTATATAAACATCAGATTACAACTAAAGGCATCACATAGACCATCAGTTCTTCCTTATCCACTTTCAGAAGCTTTTACTGAGAAAAGATCAAGGCTTTTGAACTTAAAACTCCAAACCCCAAAACTGCTACTTACTGAGGTCAGAGATGGTCCATTTTGTGACAACTATGACTTACCTTCTTTGTAAGGATTTCATGATGTCATAAATGTACAGTGAACCTAGTACAGAGGAGTGGCTAACAGAGAATACACACCCTAGAAGTATGGGTTAGTATTCCTGTTATTAACAAAGAACTCAGTAAATGGAGTTGTTGTGACTTTACAGAGCTCTGGGTTGGTCAGCCATTCACGAACAGACAGCACAGTTCAAAAATTATCTGCACAGGGTAAGAGCCAAGAATATTAACTTTCTAGATACAGAAGATTAGTATCACTATAGAAACAGGAGCAGGTAATTTCCAGAGAGAAGGCATCATTACAGGGATCCTGCAGGGGAGCTGGGCACCTCACAAAGTTTGAAGGGATGGGAACCTAGAGCTGCCCCTTCATTCACCGCCCTTTACGTAGGGTCTATCCTTAAAATGGAGGGGCAATACAGAAGCAGATGAATTGGAAAGACTAGCTCTCCATTACCCACAGTACTGCAGTTTCAGAAAACAGAAAAATACATTTTACATCCCATTTTGTGAAGCTAGCATAACCTTGATACCAAAGTACAACAAAATGAGTACATGAAATTGAAAAAAAAGGCTAGTGTCACTCATGAGAACATACATAAAAATCCTAGGCAAATCATTAGGACCGTAGATTACGCATGATCAAGTGGTTTACCCTAGGAATACAAAGTTGGCTGAAACATAGAAACTTACCAATACAATTCACCATATTAACAGATTAATAAAGGAAAAAACTTTTACAATCATCTCCATAAACACCCTGTGTTTGCCAACATTCAACATACTTAACATGAATACTATCAGCAAATTTGAAATAGAACAGAAAGACTTTAATCTGATAAAATGTATCTACACAAAATGTATATTAAACGTGATGAAAAGATGTTGAAAATTTTCTATTTCTAATAAGGGTAAGACAATTATGCCCCATTCACCAGTCCTCTTCAACATTGTACTCTTCGGGTATGACCAATGAAAAAAATGACAAAAGGAAATAAAAGACGTAATCTTTAAAATGGCAGGAATAAAAAATAAGTAAAATAATAAAATAAAATGGTAGGAAGAAAATTATTATTCAACGATGATATGATTATGCATTTTGACCTGAAAAGGATATAAAGATAAACTTTTGGTATAATAAGCATATTTAGCAAGGTTGCTGGATAGAAAAGGCAATGTAAAAGGAGTGCCTGGGTAGCTCAGTTGCTTGAGTGTCCGACTCTTGATTTCAGCTCAGGTCATGACCCCAGGGTGCTAGGATAAAGACCCATGGCGAGTTCAACACTGAGAGTGGAGCCTCCATGACACATTCTCTCTCTCTCTCTCTCTTTCATGTCCTCCCAACTCCCAGTCTCTTCCCTCCTTCTGTAATATTAACAGAAAGAAAGAAAGAAGGAAAAAAAATCTATAAAACATACATCTAATTTTTGTTGGGCAAAAACCAAGAAGAACTTACTGGATCCAAAGGTCATTCGATTCTTTATTATTTTGCCAAACCTCCATACTGCTTTACACAGTGTAGAATCACTATATCATAAGGCTGAAACACTATTATAATATCATATGTTAATTATATGGGACTTAAAAACATAACTTTTAGAAATAGATGCTTTCCCAAAAAGTACAAGTTTCAGCAACATCAAATTCCTAGGAATAAATTTAACATAAGATGTGCAAGACTTTCTTTGTATGAGATTGCAAAACTTTATTGAGAGAACTTTAACAGGCAAGCTTCCGACACAAAAGCAGTCTACATGGTTTCAACTTGTCTTCATTTAAACCCCTGGTAGCCCATCACCTGTAAGAGACACAGAACAGTTGGGAACATTACTTAGCAGACCTTTATTGAGACGACTGTAAAGGACATACAAATGACACTTTCTAGTGGTACAAGCAAACAAAGGGACCGTTCAAGTTCAGAACAGATCAAGCCCAATGCATTTACTCAGAGGCAGTTTTCAATAGCACGCCAAAAATTCCTATGCTCTTAATAAGAATCCAACCAACCAACGAACCAACCAACCCACCAACCAAAGGGAAACCCAAGAACAAAAGAAACTCTTGAAACGCTATCGTTTAAAGGTTTGGCTGGAGAAAATACTCAGAATATTAGATATCTGAAACAGTAATGTCACGCTTGGAATTGCAGAAAGGCTAGCATTGCATTTGTTTGGACTCTATTGTGGAAAAGTGCAAACCTGTACTTTAAGCTAGCTTAGCCCTTCTGCGGCTGTTTTAAGTAGGGTGACCATCTGTCCCTGGTTTCACCCAGACTCCTGCTGTAATGACAAACAGC
>NW_021860328.1:0-948 GCF_006229205.1 Suricata suricatta | reverse complement strand
CAAAAGCTGGGGGTTCAGGGAATAGACTGAGGGGGCCTACAGTGGCGGCAGGACATACCTACCCCAAATCACACACCTCCTTGCCTGATAAAGCTATCTAATAGAGCAGGATTGATGCTGACCAACCAGACAGCCCCTCTTCCAAATCAACACTGCCACTGATACCCAGCGGTTTTGCATTGCCTGATTTAATTCTTGGACAATTCTAATTAGATAGATAGATAGATAGATAGATAGATAGATAGATAGATAGATAGTTGTTTTGTTGTTATTTTCCCCCTTTCTTTTTTCCTTATCTTTTACTCCTCTGTCTGGTTATTCTGGTTGTTGATTTAAGAAGACATATTTAATCTGTTCTTTTTATACCTGTTCTACATCTTCTTTTTTATTTTCCTTTCTCTCTCTGTAGATTAAGCTGTATTGTTTCTCTGTCTGGTCAATTTTCTTTTCTTTTCTTTTGGCTCACCCCTATCATTTCTCTCTTTATCTGGGATAAGGCTTCTTCCATCAGCACTTGTAGCTGATGTTTCTATTTTCGTTTTGCTTGTTTGTTTCTTTGTGTTGTTTGTATGTAAGAAATGAACCATGGGAATCTACTCCAGAAACCAAGAGTAAACTTTACACGCTGTATGTCAACCAATTTGACAATATATTATATTATTTAAAAAAAACCAGAAAATCTAGCCTATGCACCTTACCCTAATCAATCCAGTTACACAATTACAAATGACACTTAAAAATTCTTAATGAATTTTACTCTTGCCTTTGTTCAATTCTGGTCTTTTGGATTCTCAATGATTATTTCATCCTCACAGTAATGTCAAAAAATACCAAATGCTGACAAACCACTTGACCTGAAAATACTGGTAATTAATCACCACACCCATACATTAGAGGTCAAACAGCATAATCACCAAATGAAGCAGGTTTCTTCACCATCAAAAACTA
>NW_021860327.1:0-948 GCF_006229205.1 Suricata suricatta | reverse complement strand
GGCTGCCTCCAAGGAAGAGGTCAGAGGCAAGGTTACCCAGTTCAGCCCAGGCCACCCTATCTCACCCTGCCCCTAACCTGGAGGTTAGCCAGCATTATTGCCAACATCCACCTGAGTCACCGCTTAGGGCAGGTGTGGCCTCCTGGTGACCCATCCAGACACTAGTCACTGAGCTAACGAGCTTGGAACTAGAGCTTGGTCCGCCCTGTCTCCCTCTGCTCGGTGGCTGCAGTCTGTGCTGTCCTCGGGGACTAGCAAATAAAAATACAGGACACTGTAGGAGTTGAGTTTCAGATAAATAAGGACCACTTTATTAATGTAAGGACGTCCCGTGTAATATTTGGAACATATTTATACTAAAAAACGTTATCTGTCTTTCTGAAATTCAGATCCAGCCGGGCGCCCTGGGTTTTATCTGGCGACCCCTCCCCACAGACTAGAGCCGAAGCCCCTGCTCTCGCTCCTGGGTTCTGGGCGACCTCCGCCAACCAACCGGGCCTCCGCCAAACGCCGGGCAGCACTGCCCTCTAGTGGACAGACCCCGGAAGGGCGGAGGCAAACCCGGAGGCGGGGCGAGGGCAGGGGGAGGAGCTCCTGACCACGCCCCGCCCTCCAGCCCCACGCTCGCTCGGCTTCCCAATCACTCCTGGGCGGCTCTTGCAGGTGCCCACCCTGGTGGCCCGCCCGGAGGCTCCCAGACGGTGCCTAGCGGGTGGAATGCAGGCCCTCGCGGCTCTGTCGCGACGAGACTGCGGAGGTGCCTCCAAGTGCGGGGGCAGTGGGCGGGGAGGGGTGCAGGGGTGGGGTCTTCGGCAGGAGCATCTGGCTCTCTGCCTTCCGCCCTGTTTGAGCGTGTTCACGGCCTTCCTCTGAACCCCCAGTCCTATGCCCCCTCCATACCGACGTCTTCCCCTGGCCCCTGGTGAGGCGGGGGCAGCAGAGCCCCCC
>NW_021860326.1:0-948 GCF_006229205.1 Suricata suricatta | reverse complement strand
AGGGGCTCAGATTTACAAACCATGAGCTCAGGACCTGAGCCAAAGCCAAGAGTTAGTCGCTGAACCGACTGAGCCACCCAGGAGCCCTCCCTCAGAAGGATTCCTTTTAAAACAAGCATGGCAATTTCTTCTAAATGAGCTTGATAAAATTAACACCAGACAAATGCAGCAATCCAAAAAATCAACAAATCCTTAGATATTAAAAGTGATAGATGGTACAAGTGTTTCTTAAATCACATACCCTCCTCCAAGGACACCATGAAGATGTGCTCCTGGTTGTTTTCCTAAGGAAGTGTTACTGACACTTTTTTTTTTTAATTATTATTTTTTTAAAGTTAGCATCCATAGATCAAGAAAAAGTCAACTTTAGTATAATCTTCCAGGAAAATGAAACAAACATTATATCTAAGAACAGAAAAGCTGGGAGTTCACAGTGAGCCACTACTTAGGTCTTGGATTATTTTCTTTAAAGGAAAAGGGGCACCTGGGTGGCACAGTTGGTTAACCGTCAGGCTCAGGTCATGATCTCATGGTTCAGGAATTCAAGGCCAGCATTGGGCTCGGTGCTGACAGCTCAGAGCCTGGAACCTGCTTCAGATTATGTGTCTCTCATTTTCTCCCTCCCTCCCTCTCTCTCTGTCTCTCTCTCTCTCTCACTCGATCTCACTCTCACTCTCACTCTCACTCTCACTCTCCCTCTGTCCCTCCCCTGCTTCCACCCTCTCTCTCAAAAATAAACAAATATTTTTAAAAATTTTTAAATTTATAAAATAAAAAATGGTGATAATTAGGAGAAGTTGAGTAAAAGGAAAAAGTTCTATACACTGCATGAAATTTCACTTGGGGAAAAAAGTGTCTATGGTTTTAAGAGGTTCAGTTAAATAACCTTGAAGCCCATTTTGCCCTGGGCCCATCCGGATGTTTTCAGGAGCAGCAGATGCTTATTAT
>NW_021860325.1:0-948 GCF_006229205.1 Suricata suricatta | reverse complement strand
GTCAGGGCGCCTGGGTGGCTCAGTCGTTTAAGCTTCCAACTTCGGCTCAGGTCATGATCTCATGTTCATGGGTTCAAGCCCCGCGTCTGGCTCTGTGCTGACAGCTCAGAGCCTGGAGCCTGCTTCTGATTCTATGTCTCCCTCTCACTATGCTCCTCCCGGCTCATGCTATGTCTCTCCCTGTCTCAAAAATAAATAAAACATTAAAATAAATAAACAAATAAATAAATCTCTGCACAGGAAAGTGGATTTGTCCACTTTCCACTCTTGTGATCTTTAAATCAAAAGTTTTTAATAAGCATTTAAATGTAGTTTGTTACTGCATTAAATGATTTCCCATTAAGCAAATGCTCTCTGCATCGTTTTTATACCTTTAGCCACAATATCTACTTTTATCTCACACTAAGATAACTACATTAGCTTTCTTATGGTTAGTGTTTGCCTTATATGTTTTTCCTTTATTTTTCTTGTTCTAACCCTAGTATGTGGAAATTCTAATCTGAAGTACTTGCAAACTCTATTCTTTGCTCCTGTTTATATCAACTTGCGTCCCCATGTTTTAAAATGTTTCATTGTGAATTCACAGTCAATATCATTGTCAGGGATCATGAGGTTTTGAATATATCTGTGTTTTTCCAAAGAGGATTTGGTCTTGCATTATTTAGGCATCTGTTTTTATACCAACCTGAGACCACTTTAATTTAGTTTCTAACCCAGACCCTCCAGGTAGTATGATATTAAACTGTACACCAACGTGAATGCAGTATTAAAATCACAGATATGTAGAGGTATATTATTTGACTACTTTTTTTTCCTATATAGACCTGAGTTTAAGAAAACTGTCTTCTTTTCCCAGGGTGACAAGATTTTTCTGCCAACTTTTTCACTGATGCTCTGTTCATTCAAGTTCATACTAATAAAGAAGTCTCTACCATTAGTGCATCTAAG
>NW_021860324.1:0-948 GCF_006229205.1 Suricata suricatta | reverse complement strand
AACCCTCTCCTAATCAACTCTATTAAATGGCTTTTGATCAGAAGTATCTTCACTGGATTCTTAATTTCCAACAATATTACTCCAATGAAAATTTCACAGATAACCATGTCTTTTTATATGAAATTAACAGTGCAAGCTATGACTATTCTAGATTTTATTCTGGCAATTGAACTCAACCTTATATCACAAAACCTAAAATGTGATCACCCTTCAAACCGATTCAAATTCTCACATGGTATTTTTCAACCTTTATATACCACCTTCTACTATTCATGAGTTTATCAGCAAGTTAAAATTCACCATTACTAGACTTAATCTTATTAGAACCAAATTCACCTACTTACAGATAAAAACTTCCACACTAATCTCTGATCAAAATGGCCTGATTAAATTACATTTTTTTCTCCTTCTTCATCACATTAATCTTAAGTTTATCCTGATTTAATTTATACATAAACTCCATAATAACCAGAACATTGATTGTTATGCCCAGATTGCAATATCCCTGAAGACCAGAGACCAACAAGGAGACCGAGTCACGCATGCAAAAGCAAAGGGCATTTATTATGGGCTTAAGCTCGGTCTCTCAGACTTCACCAACACAGTGGATCCGTGCTGAGAGCCCAAACAAGGGCTGAGCAGGGTTTTTATGGGGTTTGGGAAGGGGGAGTTACAGGAAATCGTGACACTGGTACAGTGATCCAATCATTATTGTATAACCGCATTGGCAACAATTTTAACCATACACGTTGTCCAGAGTGTTCGTTACTTTTGGTGGGACCCAATCACAACATTTAAAGTATCTTTGAAATTAACCAATTACAGAGCAAGCCCAGGGTCTTGTTCGGGAAGACTAATGGGTTAACTTTAACATTAGGCAGTAGAGTCCTATCTATAGTTTCTATCTACAGGCCTCACCCTTAGGAATGTGGAGGGTGGGTGCTGGCC
>NW_021860323.1:0-948 GCF_006229205.1 Suricata suricatta | reverse complement strand
GTGGTCAACAGGAGGAGTGGTTGAGATGAAGGTGGAGAAATGTCAGCAGTAAGATAACATAGAGTTTTTTAAACAGGGTGAAGTTTTGGATTTTGCATTTCATCTTAGTTGGAAGAGTTGTTCCAAAAGAACTGTTTCCAAATACACCAAAAGCTCTTAGCCACATTCAGTTGCTGAAAACTTTAAATCTTAAAAACAGTTATGTCCACCTCTTTCTCTTAGGGCACATTTAAGTTTTGGAATTAGCTGCAATTAAGAACTCCAAGAATTTCTTATATGTACCTTGGATTAAGGACTCTATTGTAAACTGAGGAATTTTAGGTAAGTTCTAAATGGAATGGATATTTCTAAATATTCACACACTTACCCTGTTAGGAGCTCCTTCTTGTCGGGTTGATTCTTATCAGCTGCTGTATATGAGCATCCTCTTGATGGTAGCTAGAAATTAAAAAGAAGATTAAGAAAAAGAAATATTGGTAGGGAAGTATTGGTGATTATACACCGTCCATGCTCTGTTAGATTTATGTTGGTGATAAAAAAACAGTTTATGAGCTTACTTCTAGTCTGCTGATTTCTTTTTTTTTTAATTTGTAATAGTTTATTGTCAAATTGGTTTCCATGTAACACCCAGTGCCTCTCCCCACAAATGCCCCTTTCCGTGACCTTCTCCCCTTTCCCTCGCCCCCTCCCCCTTCATTCCTCGGTTTGTTTTCAGTATTCAATAGTCTCTCATGATTTGTGTCCCTTGTTCTCCCCAACTCTCTTTTCCCTTTCCCCTCCCTATGGTCCTTTGTTAGAAAGAATGAAATATGGCCATTTGTAGCAAAGTAAATGGACCTTGAGGGTGTCATGCTAAGCGAAATAAGTCAGGCAGGGAAGGACAGATACCATATGCTTTCACTCATAGGTCTGACAGGAGAAACCTGATGGTTTCTTATTAAACAATGA
>NW_021860322.1:0-948 GCF_006229205.1 Suricata suricatta | reverse complement strand
TCTCATGGTATTTTCAGCATGGCTTGAAAAAAATGCAAACATAAAAAGTGTCCATAGCAAAATTTAAAACTGAGACAATAAAAGACACCATAACTATAGGCAGAGATTTAAAACACACACACACACACACACACACACATACTCTCAAGGAACAGACTAGAAAATATTTGTAACCCATATAATAATATAGATTGTCATATATATAAATGACTTTTATAAATCATTACAGAAGACAAACAATACACTAAAACATGCATATGGGTTATTGAGTGGCAGCTCACACAGGCAGTAAACGTTTAAGGACACACACACACCTCTGCCGTAGTAATATGGAAATGCAAATTAAGCCCATGCCACAACCATGAACTTGGCAAAAATTTAAAACACTGACCATAGCAAGTCCCATAAGTTTTTAGGAGCAATATGGTAGCTTTTACTAAAATTAAACACATATTCCCCAAACAACATAGCAATTCACAGCTAAATTTATTTTCCGAGAAATTCTCACTTACGAAAACAAGGAGATTTGGATAAAGCAGCATTGCTTGTAATAGAAAAACCAGAAGCCTAAAATTCCGCCATAAGGAAATGGATACATGACAAAATAGGATATTCATATGATGGAATATTATACAGCAGTTACAATGAATGAACTAGATGTACGTGTATCATCATGAATAGATTAAGCTGCAAAAAGGTAAGTATGAGGGGCGCCTGGGTGGCTCGGTTGAGCGTCCAACTTCAGCTCAGGTCATGATCTCACAATTTGTGAGTTCAAGCCCCACGTCAGGCTCTGTGCTGATAGCTCAGGGCCTGGATCCTGCTTCAGATTCTCTCTCTCTCTCTCTCTCTGTCTCTCTCCCTCTCTCTCTCTCTCTTTTTCTGCCCCTCCTTCACTCATACCCAGTCTCTTTCTGTCTCAAAAATAAATAAAACATTTAAAAAAAA
>NW_021860321.1:0-948 GCF_006229205.1 Suricata suricatta | reverse complement strand
GAAGAGTTCTGGGAATGAGGCTGTCCCTATCTTGTGAAGCTACCATCTCCTCAGGAGTCCAGAATTCACAAAGGGGAAGAGAGCCTGAGAATTGCACTCTGGCTCTTAACTGAACAAATAGGGTATCTGTTAACATCTCTCCATACAGTAAAGTAAGTTATATAGTGACATATGATTACACTTCCATATCCTCAAACTTCGAGAGGATATGGGAGTGTAATCCTCCATGACCCAGGGTAGAGAAGAGAACTTAAAATATTGATGAAAACTAGTCATGTTTGACACAATTAATAATAAAATATTATATCCTTAAACATTCATTTCTTAATAAGATCAGCACAGTTCTACCTAAATACCTTTCTACCTAAACAAGGAGGATAAATAGAAACCTGCATTCTTCATTATCAATCCTACATTTTCTTGTCACTCAGGTCTATAAAGAGCATAGAGAAAAATACAAAGATGTTTAACAGAAACCTATGCCTGCAATAAGTAGAAGGTAGAATGAAAAAGCAATGTTTTGGGGGAAGAGAAACATTCTAGGCAGAGGGAATAGCAAGTACCTGCTATGCTTCTATGTTTATGGAGCAGGAATGAGGAAGTGGGGAGAAAAGGGTTAGAATTCTTCTATATTTTGAAGGTTGGTCCAAAACGATTTCCTGAATATATGAGGGTGTGAGAAAAAGAACTGGCCCAAGGATGATACTAAGGTCTGTAACCTTGCTGCATAACATTATCACATTTGCAAAGATCTCAGTAAAATGTAAATCTGTTTGAGAGCAAACAGATATAAACAGATTGGAGAGAATCAGAAGTCCTGGCAATGCTGGGGATTCCTAATTAGATAAAGTTGTTGCTTTTTTCATCTTTTCAGCAACATAACTTTACTACTTGATGTAAATAAATGTCTCTTGATGGTAAAAATTAAATCGTCCCTTGGCTTTTGGT
>NW_021860320.1:0-948 GCF_006229205.1 Suricata suricatta | reverse complement strand
TGAGCCACCCAGGCGCCCTGTTGGGAGGTTTTTGATTATTGATTCAATCTCCTTTTTAGTAATTGGTTTGTTCAGATCTTCTGTTTCTTTATGATTCAGTCTTGGAAGGTTGTATGTTTCTAGGAATTTATCCATTACTTTTAGTTTGTCTGATTTGTTAGCATGTAATTGTTCTTAGTAGTCTCTTATAAGCCTTTGTATTTGTGTGATATCATTTGTAATTTCTAATTTTTTATTTGAGTCCCATCTTTTATTTCATAAGTTTTGCTAAAGGTTTGTATATTTGTTTTTTTCAGAAAACTACTTAATTTTATTGGTCTTTCTGATTTTTTAAGTATTTCATTTGTTTCTGCTCTGAACTTTGCTACTTCCTTCCTTCTATTAATTTAGTGTTTGGTTCTTTTTTTCTAGTTTTTTGAGGTATAAAGTTAGGGTGTTTATTTGAGATTGTTCTGTTTCTTAATATACGTATTTATTGCTTATAAACATCACTCAGAATGTTTTTTCTGCACCCCAGAAGTTTTGGTATGTTGTGTTTCTGTTTTATTGATGCAAGATATTTTTTAAATTTCTTTTTTTAAAATAGTTTATTGTCAAATTGGTTTCCATATAACACCCAGGGCTCTTCCCCACAAGTGCCCTCCTCCATCACCACCACCTCTGTTCCCCCTCCCCCTTCAACCCTCAGTTCGTTTTCAGTATTCAATAGTCTCTCAAGTTTTGCGTCCCTCTCTCCCCAACTCTCTTTCCCTCTTCTCCTCCCCCTGGTCCTCCATTAGGTTTCTCCTGTTCTCCTGTTAGATTTATGAGTGCAAACATATGGTATCTGTCCTTCTCTGCCTGACTTATTTCGCTTAGCATGACACCCTCAAGGTCCATCCACTTTGCTACAAATGGCCAGATGTCATTCTTTCTCATTGCCATGTAGTACTCCACTGTATATATAAG
>NW_021860319.1:0-948 GCF_006229205.1 Suricata suricatta | reverse complement strand
GAATCAGAAAAATGCTAATGTGCTAAGTATTAGTTTAATGATTCTGGGCTTTCACTATGTTTTTTGGAGGAAACAGAGATCAGTGAATCTGTTGGGTATTAAAGTAAAAAATTAGATGCTCTAAGGTGTATTAGTTAGCTTTGGCTAAGTTATGTTACAATAACAAATGTCCCTAATGTATCAGTATGTCAGTGGCCCTTAGGCACAAATGTGAATTGCAGCTCTGTGTTTATGTCTCTGTCTCTCTTTCCCTGTCTCTCCCCATATGTGTGTGTGTGTGTGTGTGTGTGCATACATACATATATGTGTGTGTATATATGTGCACACATATATACACACATACACACCCATATATATATACACAATACACACATATTTATTTATTTTATTATTTATTTATAAACGTGCGTGCATACAAACATGTACACATGCTCTAGCCTATTTTCTGTTTTTTTTTAAATTTTTTAATGTTTTATTTATTTTTGATACAGAGAGAGACAAAGCATGAGAGGAGGAGGGGCAGAGAGAGAAGGAGACACAGAACCGGAAGCAGGCTCCAGGCTCTGAGCTAGCTGTCAGCACAGAGCCTGACACGGGACTCCAACCCACAAACGTGAGATCTGACCTGAGCTGAAGCCAGAGACTTAACCAACTGAGCCACCCAGGCGCCCCTCTAGCCTATTTTCTTGTGTTCATGTTATAGTGTGTGTATCCACCATATGGAATGTGACTTATTGGGTAACTGAGTCGCCCACCCTCTCTAAAACCAAGCACAGATTCAAAATGAAAACCTCTTTCTTTTTGGAATAGAGCATATATATATACACACACACATGCATGCACATAGGTGTATGTTTATATAAACTTATTTATTTCCAAATTTATAAAAGTACATGTATATAAACATGGGTAAATATACACTCAAATTTACTTATTTAATTTTTGGAC
>NW_021860318.1:0-1883 GCF_006229205.1 Suricata suricatta | reverse complement strand
GAATGAGAGTCCCTAGGGTTTCACATCCTCACCAGCCTGGGGGTTGTCAGTGTTCTGGGTTTTGGCCATTCTGATCTGCGGGTAGCGCTATCTTCCTGTTTTATTTCGCATTTCCCTGATGACCTATGACAGAGCATCTCTTCATATGCTTATTCGCCATCTGTGTATCTTCCTTGGTGAGGTGTCTGTTAAAGTCTTTGGCTCATGTTAAAATCAGGTCGGGGGCACCAGGGTGGCTGAGGTGGGTGAGCATCTGACTCATGATCCCCACTCAGTTCATGTGCTCATGGTTTGTGAGATCAAGCCCCGAGTTAGGCTCTGTGCTGACAGCATGGAGCCTGCTTGGGATTCTCCCTCCCTCCTTTTCTCTCTCTCTCTCTCTTTCTCTGCCCCTCCCCCCACCAAGATAAATAAACATATTTTAAAAGGTTAAAAAAATAAAATCAGGTCGTTTATTTTATTGTCAAGCTTTAATTTTTAACTCATTTTTTTCATGGAGAAAAGCTGCTATTGCTAGTTGTTTTTATATTAAAAAATATTTTTAACATTTATTTATTTTTGAGGGAGAGACAGAGCACGGGTGGGGGAGGGGCAGAGAGAGAAGGAGATCTAGAATCCCAAGCAGGCGCCAGGCTCTGAGCTGTCAGCACAGAGCCCGATGCAGGGCTCAAACCCACAAACTGTGAAATCATGACCTGAGCCTAGGAGGCTTACCTCACTAAGCCTCTCAGACTCCCCACTAGTTGTTTCTCTATTGAGATAGAGACAGCAAGACTGATTTTTCTCTGGTCCCTGAAGGGTCAAGTGAGCCCTTTGTTATGTAAATGTGCGGCCAGTCTTACCCTGTGGGGCTGGGGCGGGGCTGAGGAAGGAGCATTTGGTGCAGTTCTATGATGTCTACATTTTAAAACGTTACCGGGGCCCCTGGGTGGCTCAGCCAGTTAAGCACCAGACTTTGGCTCAGGCCAGCATCTTGAGGCTCATGGAGTTAAGCCGGGCATCAGGCTCCGTGCTGACAGCTCTGAGCCTAGAGCCTGCTTTGGAGTCTGTGTCTCCCCCTCTCTCTACCCTCCCTTGCTCGTGCTCTGTCTCTCTTTCTCAAAAATAAATAAACATTAAAACAAATTTAAAATGTTACAAATCATCATGATGAAGATCATTCTAGAAACATAGACTTTATCGTATGTGTTTAGTATGTGCAAGGCTGCATCACTTTAATCTCACAGGAACCAGGGAGGTTTAAATTTTTTTATCTTTATGTTTGGAATGCTCCTTTTCCTTTGTTTGTTTTAAGTAAAGCAAATGTACAATGTGTGTTCAAGGCAGATGTTCAAGGCAGATATTGAGGCCCTGCTCTGAGGTTTTGCGGAGTCATCTTGACCTTGGTATTATGTTTTTTTATTTAATGTTTTTATTTATTTTTGAGAGAGAGAGACAGCATGAGCAGAAGAGGGTCAGAGAGAGAAGGATCACAGGATCCAAAGACAGGCTTCAGGCTCCAAGTTGGTGGACAGCACAGAGCACGACACGGGGCTCGAACCCACGAACCGTGAGATCATGACCTGAGATGAAGTCAGATTCTTAACCGACTGAGCCACCCAGGCATCCCTAACCTTGGTAAATGTTAAAGCATGGCTTCCCTAGGAACCCAAAAGTAGGGCCCATAAACATGAAAAGTTGAAAATTTCCTTTATTTTACCAATGTTTTTAGTTTCTTCAAAAACTACAATGGCTGACATTCTGTCCCTTGCAGCTCCCATTCAAGGTGAGTGTGTGGAAGCGAGCCCATCCCTTCCCATGGAGTGAAATCAGCCAGAGAGGTCTGGCCTTTGCTTCATCTATGGGAAGATAATCTGTGTCGTACCGAATAGTAGTAGTAAAAC
>NW_021860317.1:0-948 GCF_006229205.1 Suricata suricatta | reverse complement strand
CAGAGCCTGCTTGGGATTCTCTCTCTGCCCCTCGCTCACTTGTGTGCACTCTCTTTCTCTCTCAAAATAAATAAAAATAAAATAAAAACTTAAAAATAAATTTTAAAAAAGAAGGAAATCCTTCTACTTGTGACAACATGGCTGAATCTGGAAGACATTTTGCTAAGTGAAATAAACCAGACCCCAAAAAATAAATACTGTATGATATCACTTACATGTGAAATGTAAAACAGTTGAATTCATACAAGCAGAGTCTAATGACAGTTTTTAGGGGCTGGGGGAAATGGGGAGATACTGGTCAAAGAGCATGAACTTCCAGTTATGAGGAACAGGTTCTAGGGATCTAATGTACAGTGATCCCGTATTGTATACTTGAAACTTGCCAAGAGAGTAAATCTTTGAAGTTCTCACCACACATGCACAAAATTATGTGAGGGGATTGATGTGTTAATTTGATTGTGTAATCAATTGGGTATAAGTGTATCAAACTGTCACATTGTATACCTTAAATATATACAATTTTTATTTGTCAGTTATACCTCAATAAAACTGGAAAAAATTATGTTTATCCCTAAAAATTCTTAACCATCACTTAGAGTTTAGTTCAAATTTGCTGCTTCAGTAAAGCGTTGTCAGATTTTTCTACTTGGAAGGTCTCTCACTATTGATTGGAGCTTCTTATGGTACCTAGTACAATTTACCTACTAACAAAACATACAAATAAGTTTTCATTTTATTTATTATTATTACTATCTTCTTTGAGAGAGAGCATGAGTCAGGGAGTGGGCAAAGGCAGAGGGAGAGAGAATCCCAAGCAAACTTCATACTCAGCACGGGGCTCAGTGCAGGGCTTGATCCCATGACCCTGGGATCATGACCTGAGTCAAAATCAAGACTCAAATGTTCAACCAACTGAGCCACCCAGGTGCCCCCAAAACATACAAATAT
>NW_021860316.1:0-948 GCF_006229205.1 Suricata suricatta | reverse complement strand
GTTTTTGTCCAACAGAAACCCCCCACCATGGCCATCCTGCTTGAAACGGCAGCCTCCCCCTACCTGCTCCACCTGCCCACTGACCTGTCCAGCTTCCCACACCCTACTGGCCTTTTAATTTTGTTCAGTGCACATCTCACTTTCCAACAGCCTATATCATGTGTTTATTGACATGGCCTGGCTCTCCTGCTAGGAGATGAGCTCTAGGTTTTGTTCCCCACCGTGTCCCCAGCCCTACAACAGCACCTAGCACAGGAGGTGCTCCGTAAATACTTGCTAAATGTATGAAAGGGTGAGTTTAGTCCTGGACAAGATGCTTCACATAAGCATATTAATATTTGCTGAGCACCTGCTATGTGTCAGACCCCTGGCGCTTTACATAACAAATAATGACAGCAAAACTTACGGTGTGACTCCCTCCTGTGTGTCGAGCCTTGTGCTAGCTGCTCTTGAATGCATAAAAACTTTTTTTTAATGTTTTATTTATTTTTGAGAGAGAGAGACAGCATGAGCAGGGGAGGGTCAGAGAGAGGAAGACACAGAATCGGAAGCAAGCCCCAGGTTCTGAGCTGTCAGCACAGAACCTGATGCAGGGCTCGAACCGACAAACCACAAGATCATGACCTGAGCCGAAGCTGGACACTTACTAATTGAGCCACCCAGGTGCCCCTAAAAATTTTTTTAATGCCAAAAATCTTTAGGCCAATTCTGGCCTAGGTGCTTTCAATCATGATGATGACAACGCTTACAATAACAGTAGCCATACTAATGGCACTTTTCTGAGGACCCGTTACGCAGCAGGAATTGTGCTGGGCTACTGTACAGGATAATTTCGAGCACTTCCTGAGTTTTCATTTTTGTGTAAGATGCTTTATATACCATGACGTGAGTGCCTAGCTTCTGTGTCCTACAAACTCCTACACAGGTAAAATCCTTTAACCTTCTGAC
>NW_021860315.1:0-948 GCF_006229205.1 Suricata suricatta | reverse complement strand
CCACTGGAGCCCACAGTCAGTCACTGATTCGCTGGATGGTTGGGACCACATCTAACACCTTCAATGGTCCATTAGTCACACATTCTGGATAGTGTTGTCTTCAAACCTGAGAGGGTTGGCTCATATGGAACACAGAGAACAGGATCTTCTTGGGTATCAGACTGTCCAAACTAATGACTCAATGTGCAACCACAGGAATCGGGACTAATACCAAAAAAGGGCACTTTTAGCCTCAGGCAATGAGTCATGGACTGCCTTTTTTAATAAAAAAAATTTTATTTTTTTTCAAAGAGAAACGACAAACACTGAGTAGTCAGGGTTGGCGTTTTGAAAGAGCCTCCGGTGCAGAGAACAATTTTCCAGGGATGCTTCCCTTGGGTTCTTTGTCTCATCAGAAAATTAAGAGAGGCACGTATCCAGGTTCCTCATGTTTAATGAGTGTTTTCAGGTTTGCAGAGAACTTCCCGTGTATACATTATCTCACATAATGTACCCAATAGCCATAAAGCAACAGCGACAGTCACATGTGTGGAAGAAACTGAGGTCACTGTCTTAAAGGGCTGTAGCTCAGGGACATTGAGTTAGGGGACAGAGCCAGACTCCAGAGCGATTGCTCAGGCTATCAACTTACATGGAATGTGGATCCAAAAGATGGACAGGTTCCTTTCTGACCATAGAAGTGCCCAGCTGCAGTCTTCTCGGAAGCACTTGCCTGCGCACTCTGGGCTCTGAGCAATCCTCAGAGAAGCCATCTGTCTCCTCAGCGGTCACATCCCATGTCCCCACATGGACACGAAGTCTTCACCCTCCAATCACCCACCTCCCAACATCCCCATGCATGACCGGCACTCTGATCACTTCCCACGAATTTAAACATAGCGGAAGAAATGGCAAAATGGCAAGGGCTGAATCTGCAACTGCTCCCCAGTCCCCTTTCTGGTTGTCCTG
>NW_021860314.1:0-948 GCF_006229205.1 Suricata suricatta | reverse complement strand
TCTCAAAAGTCTGTAAAATAAAAGAAAGTACATAAAGTACTGAGTACAAAGCCTGGCACATAGTAAGTGCTCAGTTAACCTAGGGGCTCTCAGCATCAATGTCCCAATGGAAGCTCTCCTTCCATGGTGACCTGATGCCTTGATGCCTTGCCAGAACACATTCTCCTTTCATGTGATACTGATGCACACATTTTCCTTTGGAGACCGAGTCTCCTCCATGGCATGCTGGTAAATGTTTGACATCCGGCTCTCCAGGATGAAAAGAACCTGATTTGTACCACTGACATTTTCCATCTGTGACTATTGCTGCTCGGTGGATTTCAAGCTACCAGCATGAGAGAGTGCAGATTGGGGGAGTCGTGGACACGCTGTCTCTGGGGTGCGCCCTGCAGTCTCCAGCGCCCTATTTGGGTTTCTTCCCATTGGTGACTCCCAATAAAAGGGATAATTAAGATCGTGTTCCTGGGGGCACCTGTCTGTCTTGGTGGAAGAGCATGTGATTCTCGAGCTTGTGGTTTGAGTCCCACATTGGCTGTGGTGATTACTTAAAATCCTGAGTCATCTGGGTGGCTCAGCTGGTTAAGCAACTGACTTCGCCTCAGGTTATGATCTCATGGTTCATGAGTTTGGGCCTTGTGTTGGGCTCTGTGGTGACAGCTCAGAGCTCAGAGCCTGGAGCCTGCTTCAGATTCTCTATCTCCTACTCTTATTCCTGTCCCTGCACATACTCTGTCACGATATGTATGTACCTTTCAAAAATATATAAATATATTTAAAAATGGAAAAAATCTTTAAAAAATTCAAGTTTGGTATCTATCCTTCTCTGCCTGACTCATTTCACTTAGCCTGACACCATCGAGGTCCATCCACTTTCCTACAAATGGCCATATTTCATTCTTCCTCATTGCCATATAGTACTCCATTGTGTATATGGATTACTTCTTCTTG
>NW_021860313.1:0-948 GCF_006229205.1 Suricata suricatta | reverse complement strand
TATCCAGCTAAACAGGAAAGAAGTAAAACTTTAAAGAAGTAAATGAAACAGCCACAAAAACCAAGAGCTCATAGAATTCACATATAAAACTCCTTATAAAATGATTTTTCATTCATATTCAAAAGTATGAAATATTTTCTTATAGCTAGAAACATTATATCTGATATAACATCAATCTCAAAGACCACAGAAATCATTTAGAATTTATATTTTAGGGTCAGATGTATGTTTAATGAAGCAATTCTTTTAGTTAGGATCATTACTATGTGTTTTAAGTGTCTGATTTTCAAAATGGTAACTTGAGAGCTTTTATTCAACCTTTACCAATTTATTGACAGAATACTTTCTTTTCTAATTTTTCTCAGCGTGGATACTTTTCTAGAACTAATAGAGAAATAAAAGACCGGAAGGTTTTTTCAAACATGGGCCAATGATCTTTACACCAAAAGGAAGGACTGACCATGGAAACTCTCACCAACTTGGTTTATTGATTTAGGGTCCAATTTTTATCCCATTAGAGTAAGGCTTAGTCCCTTTATCCCATGCATGTAGCTTCTGAAACTTGTAATTCAGATTTAGTCCCTTAAAAATGCACAAAGGAGGTGCAGACATTGCTAGCAACTACATTTTTGATGACTAAACTACTTCTTTATACAACATGGGTAATATTCAAGACTTTTGTCAGGGAGAGTTTTATAACAGAAGGGTTACATACCTTGACAGATAAAGTGTTGGCCACTATCCCATCTACGATGCCTTCGGTGAATGGGTCAAAATGCTTGTCAGGTCTCCTCATGAACTCTGGCTTTAATCTGTAGCCACTTTTTCCATTGTATTCATACATCCCCATATTGATTTGCATAGCGAGGTCTGAATATCAAAAACACAAACCTTACTATGATGCTATTCATGTTTAGAGCAGGAAAGTAAGATTGTATTAGTAGTCTA
>NW_021860312.1:0-948 GCF_006229205.1 Suricata suricatta | reverse complement strand
GGGGCCCAGACGGGCAAGGGGTGGGCCTCAGTGTTGAAGACGTAGGCGTCCAGGCTGAGCAGGTCCGGGTCGTCGGAGAAGAGCAGATAGAGGTACTTGAGCGTCTCCCCCAGAAAGAAGCTCTCCATCTTGTCCCGGGGCTGGGGACTGCGGGGGTCCTGGACGTTGCTGATGGAGGAATAGCCACCTGAGGGCACCTGCACGAGAGCGGGGACCGCCGCGTCACGGCCGCGGGCCCGGCCGGCTCCCCCCACCAGGCTCGGGCCTCGGGAGTGCCGGCGGCCTCCCCGCGGCACGTGAGGCCCAGGGTGGGGCCTGGGGTGCACGACCCCCAGGTCCAGCACCTGGAGGCGGCCCCCGAAGGCCCTGAGTGCACGGACGAGCCCAGAACCCACCACCACACCCGCCGCAGGGCGGATGTAGGTCGAGTTTTTGGCGCGCGGTCCCTGCAAGGGTGGGTGGTGGTGGGTGGTGGGTGGTGGGCCCTGGACACGGCGTCACCTCCTCTGAGCCTCTGCCAGACCGGGAGACTTGGGGGGGCCCGGAGCACGGGGGTGGGGCCAGCGCCACGGTCACGGCGCAGTCTGGGGAGGGAAAGGGCTGCCCGGAGCCACACGGAGGACCCGGGAAGGGATGCACCCTGTGCACACTGGACCACACAGCCTAGTGCCCGGAGCCCCCGGGTCACACGGGCCGCGAACTCCTGAGAGCACGGGGAGCCCCCGACTCCGGCTGCCAGGGCAGGGAGGGCGGGGCCTCACCCGCGTGTACTTGTTGAAGCTCTGCAGGATCTCCCAGCCCCAGTCCTGGTACTTGCGCTCGCCCGTGAGGCGGTGCAGGTAGAACAGGCTCTCCACCGTCTCGGGCCGCAGAAGGTTGTGCCTGTCGGCCGGCTGGGGGCGGGGGGGACACGGAGTGAGCTGGGCCGGCGGGGGGCGGGGGGGGGGG
>NW_021860311.1:0-948 GCF_006229205.1 Suricata suricatta | reverse complement strand
GATCCTTGAGCAAGATGACTTTTGTTATGAAGTGAGACTTTTTGTTCCACAAGGAGGCTCTTCCTGATAATGTGTGTGCAGATTCTGTAGGTCAGAATCCTTGGCTAGTTGTCATTTGGTCCTAGCTACTCTTCCCACTCAAGTTGGAGGTGGAACCCAGGAAGTTCTGTATCCTGAGAGACTCATGGTCCTACAGGCAGGACCTTTTATTTTTTTCTGAGGTTCCCAAAAATACACCAGCAAAGATCCCTTCCAAACTGGAATATGGAAAGCCACTGCTTGGTGCCGAATATTAATGCATCCTCTTGTCTGGATTCCCCTGAAACAGCTCCTCCCAACCTGCTTTGACACAAGGCTCCCAAACAAGTTTCTGGACCTAGTACAGTATACTTTGAGACACTGACTACCCTGTCTACACTGCAAGATTCTGGGGGTATTTAACAGTGGAGAGGTTACACTTTGGGACTTCTTATTTTTTTTTTTCTAAAATGGAAATATCAATCATTGGTTTTAAATTTCCCATTAGAAATTATATTTAGAGAAATGAAAACAAAACACAGTTTTACCAGTGAAAAGTGAAAGTGAAATCTTCATTCTCTTTGTCCAGACCCTTTATAATATAGTTTTCCAGAAGAAACCACTGTTAAGAATTTGGTGCTTCCCGTCTAGTTTTTATACATATATAAACATGTTTATATATTATATGTCAATATAAACATGTTTTTATATATGTCATATCTAACCTTATAGATGTTATATCATATCTTTTGATTAAACATTACTTGGTAGACTTTATTATCAGTCAAAATATCTAAAAACTTACCTCGTCTATTTTAATAACTGCCTAGTTCTAATTTATAAATTAACCATAATTTACTTAACAATATTCCATTTGATGGAGTTTAGGCTGTTTCTAGATTTATTGCAATTATGATCAATAATATAAGT
>NW_021860310.1:0-948 GCF_006229205.1 Suricata suricatta | reverse complement strand
GGCTCCTCACCACGCTCAAGCTGCATGACTACCCTGGGTCGTGAGGCAGACAGTCCTGTGAGAAAAGGCAAGCAAGTGAGGGGCCAGGTCCAGCCCAGGACAACCTACCGCCCAACCGACGGCAGGAGCAAGGGCTTTATGGGACATAGATGGTGTCATCTGTGCAGCCAAGAAAGCCTCACCACGGGGCAGGTCTCACACAAAAAGTTCAACGGCCCCTGTGAGGAGAGCCATGCTGGCGGCACCAGATGAAAGGGGCCGAGCCCGGACACAGTCGCCACGGCGGCATAGGGACCCTCAGCCAACAGGTGTGAGGCTGCTCACAGGCCAACAGGAGATAAGGGTTAGTGCGGGCAACGACTGAGCCAGGGAAAACCGGGGAGAACCGGGCCTTACCCAGCGAGGACACAAGGCTGAAGTTCTCCAGCATCACGTGGCAGTACAAGGCCCTCTGGGCTGCGTCCAGGAGCTCCCACTCCTCCTGGGAGAAGTACACGGCCACATCCTCAAAGGCCATCAGGCCCTACAACCGTGGGCAGGGGAAGATAGACATAGTCTAAGCTCTGGCTGTGGGACCCGGGACCCACCTCCCTGTCCCAACGGTTATGCCCCCCGATGTCCCTCACATGCTGACCGTCCCCCCACCCCCAGGGCTCTGCAACTCTGCAGATGAAACTGCCCCCCTCCCCTCCACCCTACCTGTCTAGGGCATGCAGGTCTTCTCAGACTCCCTACTAGCCACTCAATACAAGGCAGCCAGAGCAAGTCCATGGCCTTCAGATGGCGGCCACCCCAGAGGCAGGCCCAGGTGTCCACTCATGCTCCAGTCTTGGCACAAGCCGACCCTCCCCAGATGTGCCACACCCTTAACTGTTCTTGTAAGTAGCAACTGTACAAGTCCCAGCTGTGGACCCACCAGGACATGTCCATCCCTGTAGGGATGCCCCC
>NW_021860309.1:0-948 GCF_006229205.1 Suricata suricatta | reverse complement strand
TGAATTGTGAGATCATGACCTGAGCCAAAATCAAGAGTCCAGGAGTCAGATGCTTAACTGACTGATCCATTCAGGGACCCCACACCAGAGTTTCTTTATACAACTTCTCTGTATTCACAATGACTTCTCTTTAATGAGACACTGAAGATAAACTAGGAAAAATCCTTCCCCAAACTCCCGCTGGATCACTTTACCAATCCAACCCCAATCAAAATGCACATTAGATAAGTGAAGCTTTTGTAAATGGGATTACCGTCGTTGTAGGGATTAATATTTAGATGCCCGAGAGCTAGCCTGTACTACACCAGTCCTGCTCACAGAGTGATGAGCTCTATTTTCTACTTGAATTATAATGGCTATCCTGTGCACCTAGCACTATGAACAGCTGAAATGAGTGTTGCATTTGCTGGAATAAATGGTGTTCACTCATTGGCCATGATACGTGCATATAAGGTAATAGAATTCACCACCACCAGCAGGAGTTTGCACATGGGTTGTCTCCATGGTGATGGAGGCTGCGTTATGTCACTACAAACTACAAACCCAAACCTAGCTACAAGTGTGACCATCCTGTCACAATGTATCTGCCAACAGAACTCAAGGGAAACTTTAAAGGCATTAAAGATTATGAATGATTCATCTCAGATACATTTCTTTCCATATTGAATAATCTCAGTAAAAGTAACGGCACTAAGAACCCAACCAGCTAATTTTGTCTGCAAGATTTACACACGTGGTAAGAAGCACTCACATGAGGGGCAACTGGTGGAGAGCCAGTGTTGACGGAAGCCAACTGGAGCTGCATCTACACTGTGCATTATTTTGAGTCACAGAGCTAGGGTGAGTTGTGAACTGAAAGGATTTCACTTGACTAAGCTCATTAAAATAACAAGTAGCTATCATTTCTCAGGAGGAGAGGACATTTTGTCCAGATTCAGGGAAAGTTTT
>NW_021860308.1:0-948 GCF_006229205.1 Suricata suricatta | reverse complement strand
TGGGACAGTGACAGAATCACCCACGGGGGTCCGTCTGCGTGACCACGTCTCACCCATCAATGCGGTGATGGTCCATGACTGTCCCCGGGGAGTCCCCCACTGTCCCCTGGCCGGGGCGCAGTGTGGACCGTCCACGGGGTGTCCCCCCAGCCCCCCAGACCCCCGGCCGGGGCGCAGCGTGTCCGCATCCGCAGGGAGAGGGCCGGGGGCAGAGCAGCGGGCGGCGGGAGGTCCTCTGTCACTGCACCCCCCGCCCCCAGCAAGCACCACCTCCGTCCCCAGCAGTCCTGCTCGTCCACTGTCTCAGCCTGGCTGCCCGCCAGCTGCGTACTCTGGGCCTCAGTCTCCCCATCTGTGAAATGAGGGCACGGAGAACATGACAGCTTCCCCAGGACACGGGTCCCACACGGTGCCCCTTAGGACAGACGGCTGCCACGCCTCTCAGCCTCGTGTGCTATTTGCATTTAGCCATGTTTGGCTTTGACTAATTCCGTTTCCCCCCAGCTTTCTGACCCTGCGGACCTTCTCTCCGGCGTGACCTGCAGAGGCGCCCAGAGAACGCAGGCCACCGGGAGGCATGTGTGGAGGACGCGGGAGGAAGAAGGGAGAGTTCACTCAGCCAGTGTCGGTGAGGAGAAAGGTACATCCGAGCAGGTGTGGATGACGAGCGGGGACCCTGATGACATACAACAGACTGCGGCATCTCCGAGGGACACGAGGCCCAGGTGCACACGGGGAGGGGCCACACAGGACGGACTGTAAGACTTGAGGGGAAGCCAGGCCTGGAAGCCGTAGGCTTGTGCCGTCTTCCAAGGTGAAAGACTCCAGGGCTTTCGAGAAGAGGGGCGGCAGGATCAGATTTGTGTTTCAGAATGGTAATTCTGGCAGCTCCCGAGAGCCGAGCTTGGAAGAGGGACCCAGAGGCCAGCGGAGGCCGTGCGTGGGCCC
>NW_021860307.1:0-1883 GCF_006229205.1 Suricata suricatta | reverse complement strand
GAGTGTCAGGCCGAGTGATCCTGTAACGGCAATGCTCCTGACCCTCTGAAAAATTAAGACACTTCAAACTCCCTCCCTCAGTGCAGGAGAATGCATCCATGCCTGGGGCTTGATTCATGTCTTCTGGACAGGTGACCCCCAAATCTCAGGGCCCCAGCCCCCCTACATCCCAGTCCTGCCTCTTCGACACCCTGTGTCCCTTCTTGATGTCACCTTGAACCCAACGGGTCTGGAGCACAAAATGTCCCCTTCGTCTTTAGATTCTAACCTTCTCTCTTCCCTTTCTCTGTATTGACCTCTCAGTGGGGACAAACTGCACTCTAGAACTTTCCAGCAAGTTTCTCCTGTGGCTAGACATATTGAACTTGCGGAAGCAGAAAAACAAAGAAGAGGAAGACTCCAAGTCTCAGGAGCAGGTGAGCATTTTGGGGAGGAAACTGGAATTTGTCTTTGGGGAAGGTCCCCCCACACTAGAAGGGACCTGGGATTTTTTCGGTCACACGGATGTCAGGTGAACGTCGGCTGTCGGTTGGGTAGATTTTCATCAGCGAGAGGCTCCGAATCCCAGCCCTTCCTCATTCGTGATGGAGGTCGGGGGCTCACCAGCAGAAGCCATTTGCCTTTCGCCTCTTCGCTGGGAGTTTAGACGCGCCTGTTTCTCACAAGTGTCTGTCTTAGAGGATGCCTTCCCGCCCTGCAGGCCCTCACTCGGGAGGGTCCCCGAGACCAGTTCTGCGGGAGGGGGACAATTGGGGGGGGGACCCTGGCCCTGCCTCATGTTGGGCAGAGACGGTGAGAAGGTGAGCAGGGGCCTGTGTGTGGCGGGGCCCTGTGGCCCGCACTGCTGGTGGCCCAGGTGCCGTGTGACGGCCCAGGGAGCTGGGCCTCGGGAGACGGCTCTGTGGCGGCCTTGCCAAAGCGGTGGGGGCTCCACCGGGGGTGGGATGGAAAGTTCTTTTAAGAAAATGGATGTTCCTACTGTTGCTCCCTTGGGGTGGGAAATGGGAATGCTTCTGGGGCTGTGGGGGGAGGGGCCTGAGGTCTGAGGGGTTGAGGGCAAGGTGAGGGGACCCCAAGTCTGTAGGGAGAGGGGGCCTGAATTCTGGGGGGTTCAGGGTAAGGTGAGGGGACCCCAAGTCTGTGGGGAGAGGGGGCCTGAGTTCTGGGGGATTGAGGGCAAGGTGAAGGAACCCCAAGTCTGTGGGGGGAGGGGGCCTGAGTTTTGGGGGATTGAGGGCAAGGTGAGTGAACCCCAGGACTATGGGTCGAGGGGGCCTGAGTTCTGAAGGCTGAGGGCAGGGTGAGGGAACCCCACATCTAGGAAGGGGTACAGCCCCTGTAACGTGGACGTAGGGGGAGGCCGGGAGTGGGATGAGGGTCCTCTGGGGCCTGTGTGGGCCCCCTGTAGGGAGAAATGGGACCAAAGAGACTATGCGAAGGCACGAAGAGGCGGCTGGAAGGAGACCCAGGCCACCACCTAGCAGCAGAGGGCTGCCCGGCCAGCACGGGGGTGGAGGGGGGGACAGGCCAGCCTCCCCTGGGATTGTCCCTGATGCTAACCCTGGGCACTCCAGGCAGCGGGGTCTCCTGAACTGTGGGCTCGGAGAAGGTAAGCTGGAGTCTGGGATTTGGGGACACACAGGTCACTGTCCCCACCATGACATACACAGTTCTCTGGCCACTAAAGCCCGGAGTCCCCTGTCTCCTCCCCTAGTCACATCTGGCAGGTTCTGGAAGCTTACTCACTGGGCTCATCTGTACCGGTGCCTTCTGGATGCCGGACGTCTTCCGGGTTTTCGCTCCGTCCAACAAGACAGGAGCTGCTCTGTTGTTATCTTTACTTACAGATGCAGGAAAGAAACCGAGGCTGGGCCCCGTCTGGC
>NW_021860306.1:0-948 GCF_006229205.1 Suricata suricatta | reverse complement strand
CCTGATCCCTCACTCACAGGTTGAAGAAGAAAACCTTCCTCCGGTTTTCATACACTGTCAACCCTGAGGGTGGGCGAGGGCACCGGAGGTGACACCGTCGCTTCTCCCCTGACAGAGGCCCTCGTGGCCCCTTCCCTGTGGGAAAACGCTCGTCCTGCAGGTGCGCTGTCCGCGGCTGTTCTGCTGTTCGGGATTCGGAAAACTGTTGTTCCTCGACGCTTCTGTTTCCTGGTGTTGATGCCCCGGGCCAGGACCCTCTGCCCGTGTCACCGGGGGTCCAGCCCCTGGCCACGGCCTGTGGGCGGGCAGTGCCTCGGGCCTGCGCGGGGTCTGCCTTTCATGCCATGACCAGCTATGTGCCAGCCGCTCCACGCGGGCGCCGGACCTTTGTGCAGACGGGAGGCCCCTCAGCCCGAGCCCCTGAGCCGTGCAGGTGCCCCCGTGCCCTCGCTCACCCTGCTGCCCAGCTGAACATGGGCCACGCCTGGAGTGAAACCCGGCAGACTAACGCCTGCGGGGCAGCAACTTGTCACCAGGGTTGTCACCCGGTGACTCCTTTGCCCCCGCCCTTCTCCTGGGTCAGGAGCAGGTGCTCCCTGCAGGGCTGCGGATGCTGCCACGGTCGTAGGCTCCCCCGGAATCCTTCTAGAGCCTGGGCGGCCCCCGTTCTGCCAGCTCCCCGTCCTCCTCAGTCCTCCTGCAGCCTCCCCGAGCCCCCTGGGGGCTGTGCTTTGGCCCCTCTGTGGCTTCCGGGCGGGGCACCTCTCTGTTGCTGCTTACCCGGTGCCCTGAGACACGAACTCAAAGCCATTGTTTTTCCCGCAGGGGTTTTCTTAAAAACGTTCCTCTCCTAGGTCCTTCTTGGCTTTTTGCCCCTCGGGGCAAGATTGGGGGACCATGGAGCACAACGAGGGGAGTTCTGTGTCCACATGGCTTACCACCTTTCTG
>NW_021860305.1:0-948 GCF_006229205.1 Suricata suricatta | reverse complement strand
TGATGAGCATTAAGGAGGGCACTTGTTAGGATGAATACTGGGTGTTATAAGTAAGTGATGAGTCACTAAATTCTACTCCTATAACCATTACTACACTATACGTTAACTAGCTTGGATTTAAATAAAATTTAACAAAAATGAAATATTTTCATATTTATAGACTATGACACAAATACTGTGATTAGCATTTAATGTTTATACAGTTTTAAATGTAACATATACATATTTTTTGTATGTAACATAATGTTAAATACCATCACAACCATGGATAATTTTATTGAACTGTTAATGGGAATTTAGGTAGTTTTTTTCACTATTACTTTCTTGTAACAACATCCTATTGGATGTATCTTTTGCACTTAGTATAAGTGTTTCTACAGGGTAAAATAGCTGCATATGGGAATTCTAAGGTAAAGGATATAAACTGTAAAAATGTTAACAGATATTGCAAACTTAATTATTATGTCTTTTAATAGTTTTTCCCCAAACCTTATTGAGATAATTGACATATAGTATTGTGTAAGTTTAAGGTATACAATGTGATGATTTGATATATGTATATATTGTGGAATGATGACCACAATAATTAGTTACATCCTTGTCTAGTCTGACATAAATTTAAAGAAGAAAAAACATAATCTGATAAGTGAAAATGGCTTTAATTGCATTTTTAAATTTTATTTAAAAATTTTGTAATGTTTATTTTTGAGAGAGAGAGAGAGAGAGAGAGAGAGAGAGAGAGAATGAGAGGGGGAGGGGCAGAGAGAGAGGGAGACACAGAATCTGAAGCAGGCTCTAGGCTCTGAGCTGTCAGCACAGAGCCTGTTGTGAGGCTCAAACCCACCAACCGTGAGATCATGACCTGAGCCCAAGTCAGATGCTTAACCGACAGCCACCAAGGCACCCCACATTGATTGCATTTAACTTTGTCTTGAAATATGAGTGATA
>NW_021860304.1:0-948 GCF_006229205.1 Suricata suricatta | reverse complement strand
GGTCCCTGGACCCCCTACTCCTTTCAGTGACCAGCCCACCAACCTGGGGGTGGCCTGCTTTCCAGGCCAGCAGCCAGAGCACCACCACGAGGGGGCTGGAGCAGTGCCCTGGTCACGGACAATGGGCAGGCCACACAGGGATTCAGCCCCCCACCCACCATCTCTGTCTGGGCCATCAGCTCACATGCTCTACTTGTGTTTGGGTTCTATTGTTTCCCTCCCTGCAGGCTCTCTGATCTTTCAGCCCTTTCCCTGCACAGAATGTACCCCGGCTGTATGCAAAGGGCAGACTCCCCTCTGCTGATGGCCTCTGTCTCAGGATCTCAACTCCTTGTTCCAGGGAGGGAAGGTCTACCAGCATCCCGGCTCTGCCCAGTGGTCAGGCCACAAGATGCACAGAGCTGCCCATCTCCTGCGAGGGTGGGGTAGCAGGGACAAGAACAGGGCAGGAGCAGCACGGGGGTGAGTGCCAGAAGCCGATGGGTTTGAATCTAGCTCCCTGGTCGTCTGACTTTATGGACTTCTGCTGAGGGCAAGATGCCCCACACAGGGGGCCTTGACATCTGGGTGGCAGCGGGGCTTGGGTGTGGTCCCTTCAGCCTCCTAGCTGTGGAGCGGCTCCCATCTGTGTTCCCAGGAACACTAATGCCAGTACACTGCCATGCCAGGCACGGGGGCAGATGCCATTCCCGGACTGAGGAGGAGAGAGGGGGCCTCTTCATGGCCTATGAGCCATGAGTGGGCATGACTGAGACCATCCCCAAGCCATCCCGTTTCTCCAACTAGCCTGATGGCCGTGGGAGCCCCTCTTCATGTCATATGACATGTGTGATGGTGTGTGCACACGTGACCTGTGTTGGTTGGTTCATTTCTGACTCAAACAGTTCTTCCTGGTCCCGGGACAAAAACAGCCTCAGGCCTTTTTCCCCTGAAAAGTTTGAGCTGCCT
>NW_021860303.1:0-948 GCF_006229205.1 Suricata suricatta | reverse complement strand
CATGGTCTGAAATCAAAACTCCAACACAAACTGACTGAAGCAACCATGAGCCCCTATTTGTTCATGTTCCTTAATCTAGTTTACATAGATGCATGACACACCCAGACAGGACTTCAGTATATAATCTTGACCTTTACTGGGGACCCCAACACATCCCCATATTGATCTGTACCAAATGATTATTTTCAACAATTTGCAGATCATAAATTCATGACAGGAATTCCTCATGCTGTATAGACAGCCTGGTCATAGAGAATGGAGAGAGAGCCCAGAGATGGAACTCAGGAATGTTTCAAAAGCTGAATTTGACTAGTCCAAAACAAATTTGCTAGGCAAGACCTGCAGAGTAGAGAAGTAAGGTTTGCAAGTTGTAAATGCACAGCATTTCACTAGGTAATGAGGGCACAGTTCCTAGCTACGTCAAGTCAAAATTTACCTGAGAAGTAGCCATTTCTTCCTGTCCCTTCTGCTCCCGAGTGCTTTCTGAGGTAACATTCTGTGGAGATATCATACCTGTGGGCCTTTAAAGGCCTCAGCATAGCCTCTTCCCCTGCTCTCATCACTTCAGAGGCAGAAAAATCCTGAAATGCTCAAACGCTCACCCTCCCAATGACTTTGTCACAGGAAAGAGACAGAAAAAATGGAGCTCCTGCATGGCGACTTCCATGTGAGTTTCTCCTTCCCGGTTTAGGGAGTCCTCCCCTCCAACAGACAGCCACACATCCTGCCACACCTCGGGGAACCTGGGCTGCCCTCACCTGCCCCTTCCAAGTCCATGCCCAACAGACTATCATCGTCTCTTCAACTGAAAGCCAGACACAGCCCGCCCAAATACGTCTGTGAATCCTCATGCTAACCCTGACCTCCCCTGAGAATCTCCTGGAGCTCAGAGTTAAAGCAGCACCGATGCTCTCATCCTGACCAATAGAGGAGTCTGGCAGAAGGCAC
>NW_021860302.1:0-948 GCF_006229205.1 Suricata suricatta | reverse complement strand
CACGGGAGTAGGTGGTAAGAGAAACACGACAAGTTAGCTCCTCCGAAGTGGAGAAGAATACAGCGTGGGTTCTGGGAAATCACGTGGACTAGTTTCTCGGTGCAGAGTTTTCCCTTTTGTGCTATATGTTTCTTTCTGAGCGATTTAATGGATTTAATGTACCCACAAGTCCTATTGATGTGTTCAGTATTATATTTACTTTTATTCATGACTTATTGCATTCCTTCCAATTGTCCATCCTGTCTTGGTTATTACTACCTGGTATATCAGCAAGGTGCTCTTCTTTAAGAGTTCATTAGGCAAGAAGATGTAATTAATTCAATCCTTCTTCAGAATATCTATTAGCACGGATACAATAATATGTCCTGGAATTATTGGCTTTATTCACCAATTTGCTTCCCTTGGCGTTGTGACCCTGGTTTCCTCTAGCAGCCTCAGAGCAAGTCTACCCCTCTAGGAGAACTTGATATAAGAATTCTTCTGTGTGACTTGCTGGTAATTTCTCCTAGTTTTATGAATATCACAATCTTTGGTGGATCCCAAAATAACGCAGTTATCGTGGGCATGGAGACGGACAGACTTTGGGGCACTTACTGCCTTTTGGGGGCACTAAGGTGCTCAATTAAGCATCCAACTCTGGTTTTCAGTTCACACTGTGATCTCAGGGTTCATGAGGTGAGCCAGGTATTGGGTTCTGTGCTGTCAGCACGGAGCCTGTTGGAGATTCTCTCTCTTCCTCCCTCCTGCCCCTCCCCTGCTCCTGCTCCTGCTCTCTCTCTCAAATAAGTACATAAACTTTAAGAAAAAAAAGGACTAACAGACTTTCTTCACATGAGAGTGGGAAGCTGGGCCAGACATTCTCTTTCTTAATATTTAAGGCAACAAAAAATCGGTTTAAATCAGGTGAAAACACAACATGAACAACAGGAATCCACAGAGAAAATATCA
>NW_021860301.1:0-948 GCF_006229205.1 Suricata suricatta | reverse complement strand
GGCCCACTGCCCCTGTTCCCCATCTTCTCCGCCCTGTGATAAATGTCAGCTTTCCCAGATATCAGACAGAGATGCTGCCTTCAGCCAGCTTCTACCCTCAGCCCTGCAGAAGCCACAGAGGCATAGACACACCAAGAATGTGGCTAACTTCCAGGAACAAGGCAAAGAGAAAACACAGAGAACAAAGCATGGAGTAATATCTCAATAAATTGACCCACCGCACGCGCTGAAGCCCGACAACCACAGGGCTATGCAGGTTAGTGTGACAAGTGGCGAACTGAATCAGAAAGTCAGCCAGCCAGTGAGTGGCTGGGGAGGAGTGGTGGTGGGTGGTCAGGAACGGCCTGAACATTGGACTGTTGTACCCAGGCCCTCCCCACAGCCCAAGCTTTTAGTTGTTGCGGGAAGAAACAGCTACAAGGTAGGGCCCAGTCCTATTTGAGCCATGAAGGACTGAGGGCCCCAGGTCCCGTAAGGATCTCCCTTTATTATTTCTGATGCACAATTCTACTTCTTGATTCACTTTAGCCCCCAACATCTGTAACATTGGGTGCTGCCTTGATTGTATCTTGATTGTACGTATGTAGGGACTAGAATCTGGCTCTGAATGCATTCTCTGTCCATAATGGCAGAGTTCCCCAAAGCAAATGCCCTCTGAATCCACCTGCCTCTGAATTCTGTACTGTTCCCTCAGTTATTTTCTTACCTAGACTCCTGCATGTGGGCTTTTGCGTACTTTTAGAAACCACTGAGATCCAGTGGTTCTGATGTTGTACCCAAGTTTGTAAAATCACCCCAAAACAAACACCAGAGACTGCTAGGGAGACCGAGTCACGCCTGCAAAAGCAAAGGGCCTTTATTACAAGCTTAAGCTCAGGCTCACAGTCTCCAGCCAACCCGCTGGCCACGTGGAGAGAGCCCCAAACAAAGGCAGGGCAGGGCCTTTTA
>NW_021860300.1:0-949 GCF_006229205.1 Suricata suricatta | reverse complement strand
ACGCCTGTAAAGTCTGTGAGCCCGAGTTTAGGCCCCGGCGAGCCTAAATTCGTAATAAAGCCCTTTGCTTTTGCATGCGTGCTTCGGCCTCCCTGGCGGTCTCTGGTTTCTGGGGGCGATAAAGAAATCTTGAGTACAACAGATGCCCAGGCCACCCCTCAGCCACTTAAAACCAGAACCCTCAGAGGTGAGACCCAGGCACATGGGTGGTTCCCGGGTGCAGCCAAGCTCAAGAACTGCTCCCCTGCCCCTCCCCCTCTGATCTCACGGGTGGCAGGATTACTCCTGTCACATACAGTAAGACACGGAGATTCAGGAGTTAGTTACTTTCCCAAGATCTTTTAAATGTACCAAAATTCATCCCTGGTCTCCTGACTCCAGAGGCCATGATCTTTCGGCCACCTTGCCGTTCCTCCCGGCTGATGGGAGCTGAGACCATGGCTTGTTACCATCTTTCCAGCCGATATTTATGGAGCACCAATATGGTCACCAACACAGCTTTTGTCTCCCCTCACAAACATCTGCCAAACATTACTGCTCCCATTCGACAGAGGGGGAAACCGAGGCACAGAGTGGTGAAGCAATCTGGCCTTGACCCTTTGGTCAGGAAGTGCTAGAGCCAGAACTGAACGCAGCCCTCGGCACCGCATGGTGAGGCTCACGCGTGAGGGGCGGGCGGTGGTGAAGGATCTTGAGATGCAAGAAGAATCTGGACGGGGACAAGGCGAGCAGATGCAACAGCTAGGTGCATACACGACGCTGCGCAGAGGGTCCCGAGCAGGCAAACGGCCAAGGACCCAAGGAGATAAGACACAACTTGTAAGAAATTAGGAAACACTCGGCCCCAGGTGATGCCAAAACAGCTCTCTGCCCCAGCCAGGCGGCATCTTATACTCTTCCTGTCTCCGCAGTAACCAATCCCAGCGATTGCCCCACCTCCGGCTTCCAT
>NW_021860299.1:0-949 GCF_006229205.1 Suricata suricatta | reverse complement strand
GAAATCCCAATGGATTAACAAAATAGAAGTTTATTTCCTTCTCAAGTAAATAAAGGCCATTTGGAAGGGGAGTAGATGTTTTCTCCAGGCATTTATTCAAGCTCTAGGCTAAGAGAACTTTACTATCTTCAACACAGTTTTTGCAAGGTCTCCAGAGTGTTAACTTTTTATCAGTAGATAGGCAAGAAGAGATATGAGATTGCACAAGTTCTTCTGGGACAGACTTGGGAGTGATGTCCCCTCTGTTAGCATTCCTTTGGAATGAACTCAGTTATATGGCCACAACTAACTGAGACAGATGTTGAGAAATATTCTAACACTATGCCCTAGACAAAAAGAAAAAGGATTGCTTTGATAAATAGTTAGCCAATCTTTGCCACAGTTCACCCTGCTGATCAATATCTGGTTTACTCATGACTCACTTGTCATACCTAACAAAGAACACATCTGTCTCCTTCCCAGTTCTAACCACTCTCTGCAGGTAACTCAGTTTCTGGAGTTTCTAGGGGAAGCACACATACCTCCATGAGGATCCGGTATGGCTCCACCTATGATTAATCATCTATGATTAAAAGGGCAAAGTATTGGGGTGCCTGGTTGGTACAGTCGGTTTAGCATCCAACTCTTGATCTCTGCACAGGTCATGATCTTGCAATTCCTGGGTTTAAGCCCCCCATCAGGCTCTGTGCTGATGATGTGGAGCCTGTTTGGGATTCTCTCTCTCCTCTCTACCCATTCCCTGCTCGTGGTCTCTGTCTCTCTCTGTGTGTCTCTCTCTGTCTCTCTGTCTCTCTCTCAAAATAAGTAAATAAACTCAAAAAAAGGACAAATTATCATCTACCACTTCAACACACCACACACACACACACACACACACACACTTAAGTGAAGAAGAAGCAACAGAATCATCTCAATAAAGTCCTTTTGCAAAATGGAAGAACACCAGTAG
>NW_021860298.1:0-949 GCF_006229205.1 Suricata suricatta | reverse complement strand
GGGGCCCCTGTGTCCCTCCCAGTGGGGCCAGGGTCCCCTGCACTGTTTCTGACAGCGCGCTCCGCTTGTGCGTGAGGCTGGCAGCAGGTGGGCCGGGAGGCAGCACCTTCCCTGCCGGAGGCCTGCTGACCAGCAGGAGTCCTGGGTGGCCTCCCCGGGGGCAGGGTTCTTGGGGGGGGGGTGTGCCTGCTGCATGCGGCCGTGTGACCTGCTCTGCTCCTCCTGGTCCTGAGGGAGGGTCCAGTCTACTGAGCGCGCACTCGCTGAGGCTACTGGAACCCCGCGTGTCACCCACCGGGCAGTTTTCCGAAAGCACCCCCACGTTGGTGTGTTCCGATTTCCCGCCAGCTTGTGTTGGTCCCCGACTGCGGGTTGGAACCCCGAGGGGGGAGGGAGGCATCTCTGCTGCTCACTTGGCCCTTTCGTATCCTCCCTGGAAGGAGGGCTCTTCGAACCCTTCCGTCGTGTACTGAGTGACCAGCGGTTTTACCGTCGAATTGCATTTCTGGTATTTTTTGAGGCCTTTTCTAGGAGCTGGTCTTCAGTGTATCTCAGCAGAGAATGCATGTCCTCTGTTTCTTTGATCGCGTGCTCTGGCTCCTGCTGTCGGCGCGGAAATGATCTCTCCCTTCTAGTTGTTAGCATCGCCACGTTTTTATTTGCTTGTTTCTCTTGGTGTTTCCTTTGGTATCTTTAAACATGCCTCTGTGTCTGTGACTAGATCCGTCCACCCTGAACGCTGGCTTCCGTCTCTCCGTCCGTCACCAGAGCGGGCGGGGAGGGCAGTGCCTCAGCCGCGCGCCGCGGCCCGGTCCCGATTCGCCTCCTCTGGCTTCCCTCCCACCTAACACACACTGACAGCCACGTATTTGCTTGAGTTATTTATGCAAAGTAGCATCAGTACATGGTGTTGGCTTGTTTTCTCATTGAAAAATAATTTGCGGAAATC
>NW_021860297.1:0-949 GCF_006229205.1 Suricata suricatta | reverse complement strand
GCAGGCTGTTTATCTGTATTTTCATTAGCTAGTGGCACAGCGAGGAGGAGGCAGCAGAGGTTTAGGGGAAAGGCGTAATTTGAAAAGAATAACGCTGAGGAAGTCACAGCTAGTTACTCCGATTTACTCTGCTGCAGCTCCCATAGCTGAGCCTCCTTAGGTAGCTCCCTTTGCTGGGGGAGGACCATTGTGCTCTGTTGTCATCGTAGAAGGCTCCGGTCCCACCAGCAGGGCCCCCAGGGAGGTGGAGAAGGCTGGGGGAGCAGGGCCGGAGGTCTCTGCCTGGGTAAGTTGAGTGGTGGTGGGGCAGGGGAGTGAGGAATAGAGCACATTCTAGGTGCGTGATGGTCCAGGGGGCAAGGGTGGGGCTGGCATTTTTTCAGGGGGTGTCCATTCAGTGAGGGAGTCTGGTCAGGACCTGGGCTTGGAGCGGGGAGCCGCAGGAGGCGCAGCAAGGAATAGCACGGGCAAGACGGCGGCAGGTTGCGGAATGTGGGGTTTCCACAGGTGAGCGGTGATCAGAGTCTCAGATGGCTGCGTCCTCCCCGGGAGACTCAGTAGGTCTGGAGAAGGTGTGCAGAATTTGCTTTTCTAGCAAGTTCCCCGCTGGTGCTGGTGCTGGTACTGCTGGTCCGGAGGCCACACGGGGAGAACCCCTGATAGTCAGTGGGGAATCAGGACTGGTTTTAGCACGGGACAAGCTTGATGGAAAGACACAAAAGGTGGCCTCTGGATGTGGCTGTGAGAACAGTAAGTTCTGGAATCAGCGGTTGTGATCCCCAGTCAGGGTTATAGCTTGGTGGATCCTCCAGATACATACACCACCTGCTAGCAAAAAATATTTCGAGACCACTGTTACAATTTGAGGACCACAGGCTCTCCTGGTATATATTTCTCAACTTGAGGTTAGAGACCCTGGCTCCCAGAAGACTTCGGTCTAGTTCAGTCT
>NW_021860296.1:0-1883 GCF_006229205.1 Suricata suricatta | reverse complement strand
TCCCATGCTCTGGTCAGAGGAGCCCCCCACCTTCTCCAGCACCCCTTCTTTCACCATGAGAAGCCATGCTGCCTTGGTTCAACACGACTAACTGGTATCTGCCTCCAAGTATAGTGTGAGCCAACAGGAACCCTTCCCCACACCTTCCTCTGGAGCAGACAGAGGGGTGCAAGCTCAGCCTTCCCTGTGGCCTATCTTTTGTTCCACAGCTTTAGTGCTGATTGTGAGTAATATTTATCACATGTATGTTGGGGTTCTCTAGCGAAATGGACCAAGAGAGATCTCTTTATTCTATTATCTATCTACCTATCTTATCTATCATCTATCTATCTATCTATCTATCATCTATCATCTGTCTGTGTATTTCTCTATCTGCCTGTCTAGATTGAAAGAGAAAGAGTATCAGAGAGACTTGTTTTATGGAATTGGTTTCTGCATTTGTGGGATCTACAAAGTCTGGAATGTGCAGGGCAGGCCAGCAGGCTAGAAATTCAGTGAAGAGCTGATGCAATCTTGAGACCAAAGGCTGGAAGCTCAGACAGAATCTCTATGTGGCAATCTAGAAGTAGAATTCCTTCTTCTCTGATTGTTTGGAGTCTTGGCACTTAAGGCCTCAACTGATTGGGTGAGGCCAACCCACATTTTGGAGGGTAATCTGCTTTACCCAAAGTCTACTTTAAATGTTAGTCACGTCTGGGGTGCCTGGGTGGCTCAGTGGGTTAAGGTCCGGCTTCAGCTCAGGTCATGATCTCACCGTTTGTGGGTTTGAGCCCCACGTCTGGCTCTGTGCTGCCAGCTCAGAACCTGGAGCCTATCTTTGGATTCTGTATATCTTTCTCTCTCTGACCCTGCCCTGCTCGCACTGTCTCCCTCTGTCTCTCAAAAATAAATAAAAAACATTAAAAAAAAATTTAAATGTTAATCACATCTAAAAAGTACCCTTACAGCAACATCTCAACTTGTGTTTTACCGAACAACTGATTACCTTAGCCTAGTCAAATTGACACATAAAATTAACACCACCCATCTTCATTAGCCTCTCTCCTCCCATTTAAAATCATTAAAAGTCTGAGGTTGCACTTTTGCTCTGCCATTGGCTGGCTGTGCTACCTTCGGAAAGTTGCTTGTCTTTCTGGGCCTCCATTTCCCCAACATAAATCTGAGGCAATAATAGGATTGCTCTATAAGAATTAAGTGAATGAATATAAGACAGTGAATACATTCAAAAAGTATGTAGAAGAAGACTCAGCACTATAAACTACTTACTACATACATACATACATGCCGGGGACTATTTCATATTTTATATATATTAACTAATTTTTGAAAAAATTTCTATTCATCTTAAAATCACATTTATGAATCAAGGAACTTCCCAGTCATGACCAATGAATGACTTGAATCAAAAAGCAGGGAGAGGAACCATATGTTTGAGGTAAACTGGACAGAATGAAGAAATGTTTCAAATCCAAATGTTCCAAAAACTGCCCAAAGCCTTCCCCTCCTTCCTTCCTTAGTGACATTTAATCAAGGCTTAGCATTTAAGAGAATTTTCAAAAGCTTTTGGCTCAACTATATTCTTGTTTAGCTGTTTTATTTAATCACTAGTGTGGCAAAAGCCTTAGATTTTTCTTTTTTTGGTTCTGTATAAAAAGCATTTCTCATACATTATACTTTAAACAACCCACTTGTGGAAAACACCAGCTGTGTTTCAATCACCGCTGATCACGTTTCTATGGGAAAATGTATTCCAAGATCCAAGCAAATGACTTACGAATGAATTTGTAGAAAATATCCCGTCTCTAATTTGCTGACTGTCCCTTTTAAATACAGACAGCATGACGAAGTGGTAAGGACAAGAGCTTTGAGCCATTCAAACAGCC
>NW_021860295.1:0-949 GCF_006229205.1 Suricata suricatta | reverse complement strand
GCCAAATATGGGTAAAAATGTTCTTTTCTCTGGGTGAAAATGCTTCTATGTCTGGAGATCAATTTTGGATCATGTTGATAGAATTAAAAAGTATCGTGAAATGGAGTAAATCTGGACATATTGGTCCCACTTTTGACATATATTATGAAAGGTAGAGAAATCTATAATATACTGGTTAGAACCTTGAGCTTGATCTCATATGGGACAAAACTCTTCTTTATAATTTAACCAATGAGAGCACAGGAATATAAAATTAACAGTAATATCAGTGATACCATGCCATATGGCTTCTTAGATTATATGGTCCCTTTCTTCTTAAATGAAGAAAGCACTTAAAAATTTTTATATTATTTAATACAAGTTGAAGTTCAGTAAGAAAGTGTGAAAAGCCTATGAAATGTTCAAAAATCCACAGTGAGTAAATTAGTCATAAAATGACTCTAGAACATCAATAAACCACTGTATTGGTCTTTTAGGCAACAACACCTTCTTTCAGGCCAAAGGTCGATATTTTCAAGGCCTTAGTAAAAGCTTTCAGTAATGATTGTCAGATTGAAATAGAATTATCGTAAGATTCCTATGTTTTCTCACATGTCTTACTATATCTTCCATAGTAAGTTTTATCTTGTACTTCTCATCCTCCTAAGATATAAAATAAGGTTTGAGTCTTTATCATAACTAGAAAGTTTCCTCCAAAACAAGAGCTTCTAAAGGTTTTTTTGAAATATTTTCTTGTAAACACAGACACATTGATGATTTTTTTGTCAAAAAAGTATGTGTGTCAAACATATTGAGATCTTTTTTTAAAAAAATGTTTTGTCTATATTCAAGAGAGAGAGACAGAGTGTGAGCAGGGAAGGGGCAGAAAGAAACTGAGACAGAATCTAAAGCAGGCTACAGGCTTTGAGCTGTCAGCACAGAGCCTGATGTGGGCCTTGAACCCACAAAC
>NW_021860294.1:0-949 GCF_006229205.1 Suricata suricatta | reverse complement strand
GAGAACTTTCGTCCATTTGCCACAACTATACTATATTCAAATACTCCTTCTCTCTTCAAACTATTGTACACGGCCACTTCCTATGAAATGATTCATTATAGCTACATTTTCAAGTTCAGTATAATAAAATGTTACTCATTTGGAATAAAGGAGGTATCCATTAGGATTCCTTGGTGGCACATAGCAACAAATGATCTTCGATAATTTATAGAAAAGAGGACTTTGTTGTAATAATAATACTAACACCTATAGCATTTACTCTGATTAGGCACCGTTTTAAGCATTGGGCTAATTATTTTCTAGAAAACCCTATAGGTAGGCACTATTTCACTTTACAGATGTTAGAAACTGAGGCACAGGAAGTTAAATAACTTGTTCCAGATCACACAGTTAGGATGTTGCCAAACCTGGATCAGAATCCAAGCTCTGTGGCTCCAAAGTCTTAGACACTACAGCCTATCTAGATTATGGGGAAGTCATAAAATCAAAGGGAAGGCTACAAAGGCAGGTTCAGATAAGGTTAGAAATGAGGGTATCCCTAATCGGGGATAAATGAACTGTAATCACCCCCTCAAACAACTTTCTCAGTTAAAATCTCCAGATTCAAAGTCTTGGGAGACTGGCCCAATTAGTCCTTATATAGGAGAGGGCAGGGCACCTTAACTAAAGTTCTAGTAAGGCTGCATGCAAAGGGAAAAAATCAATTCCCTAAGAAGAAATGGGGGTGTTGTTATAAAAGGAAAGGGATTTGGGAGGAGTGGGCAGCAAAACAATGCCCACTACATGAAGCATGAAGGAAAGATTTTTATTCATATTAACAAAAAGTTCACAGTGGCATTTGTGCGAGACCTCTCAACTGCTTTAAGAACATGTCCTCAGTAGGCCACTTTATTTGGAAGAGATATCTGTGCCCCTTTCCTGCTAGTAACCCCACTCCAAGCCCACGCTG
>NW_021860293.1:0-949 GCF_006229205.1 Suricata suricatta | reverse complement strand
CCAGACAGATACAATGGTGCTGACTCTGAAGATGGAGAAGAGGAACCATGAATCAAGGAATGTGGGCAACCTCTAGAAGGTGGAAGAGACAAGGAAATTGAGCCTCCCTTACAGCCTCCAGAAAGGAATACAGCCCTACCAGCCTCTTGATTTCAGCCCAGTTGGACCCATGTTGGATTGCTTTCTAACCTAAGAAACTCTAAAATAATACATTTTTGTTGTTTAAAGTCATTAAGTGTGAATTAATTTGTTATAAGGACAATAGGAAATAAATAATGGTGAACAGATTTTTGACAAGGGTACCAAGACAATTCAGTGGGGGGAAAACAGTCTTTTCAACAAATGATCTTGGGATTAGATATACATACTCAAAAGAATGAAGCTGGATCCTACCTCACACCATATATAAAAATTAACTCAAAATGGATCATTGACCTACATGTAAGAATTAAAACTAAAACACTCAGGATAAAACAGAACAAACTCATGATTTTGCGTTTGGCAATATTTTCTTAAATAAGACACCAAGAGCAAACCAGAAGAAAAAAGATACATTGGACTTTATTAAATTTAAAAACCACTGTACATCAAAAGAAACCATCAAAAAAGTAAAAAGATAACACAGAGAATGGGAAAATACATTTGCATATCAAATATCTGATAAAAGACTTGTATCCAGAACATATAAGAAGTATTACAATTCAACAATGAAAAGACCAAAAAAAATGAATTAACAATGAACAAAGATGTGAATATCTTTTTCTCCAAAGAAGATAAACAAATGTCAATAAGCACTTGAGAAGATGCTTAACATCATTAGTCATTAAGAGAATGTAAATCAAAACCACAATAATATACCACATCACACGCTGTAGGATTGCTAAAATCAAAAAGACAATGATTTGTATCAGAATAAGGAAAACATGGAATGCATATGTGATTGAAAAAT
>NW_021860292.1:0-949 GCF_006229205.1 Suricata suricatta | reverse complement strand
GGATCATCTTCCGCACATGCAGACGGGAGGACATGTGGGCAGAGGGCGGAATGAAGTGTGTAGGGACTATGTGTGTTGGTGGTCGGTGTGTGGAAGAAGAGATGATCATTTGTCTAGCTTTGTCTGAAGGACTTTAACCATGAGGGGATATTCAGGGAGCCCTATTTTATTTATTTAGTTAGTTAGTTATTTTAATGTTTACTTATTTTTGAGAGTGAGAGAGACAGAGAGTGAGCAGAAGAGGGGCAGAGACAGAGAAGGAAACACAGAATCTGAAGCAGGCTCCAGGATCTGAGTTGTCAACACAGAGCTTGACATGAGGCTTGAACCCATGACCTGTGAGATCATGGTCTAAGCCGATGTCAGGCACTCATCCGACTGAGACACCCAGGCGCCCCCAGCCAGCACTATTTTAGATTATCATCCCTGCAACTGTTCGTGCCATATACAGACAGTGATTTGATTCTTTTTGATCACAAATGTCATTAAAAAAATAAAAAAAGAACTTACCTAGGTAATAAAAAATTTAGCAGCCATTTATTACAGGGAGAAAAAAATGGCCTGTTCTCAGATGTTCCACTCAAAAGAGCATATCACTAATATTATTTTGAAAGACAGAATGTGAATCCCTTTTTCTTTCCTAACTAAACAAAAACAATTTCACTCATGAACTGAGATGCCAAACGCCAGCTCTTGTGTGAAGGTAAGCTCGACAACAATGATGTCACTTCTGAGAAGCGAAGCTCAAAATAGAAACACTCCCAGAACTTCAAATGTCTCCATTCCACGTGATCTCCTCTAATATCCGTGTATGAGTTTGCAGGTCAGCTGAAAGAACAAGAAATCACGTTCCTTTCTTTCTCTTTGTGTTCCCAGGAGATCACTCAGTTTTATGTAATGCAAGAACACCGCGTTTGGGATGGGAAGTCTTCACAGCCCAAACAGGCGG
>NW_021860291.1:0-949 GCF_006229205.1 Suricata suricatta | reverse complement strand
TGTTCCCTGCACTGTGGCATGACCAGCTGCCCTCTCCCCAGGAACTAACAGTCCATGGTGCTTGGAGTCACCAGTACCCCTCCCTTCCTGCGGCCCAGCTGGCGAGGCGGGCTCTGCCCTGCTGCTGTCTTCCCTTCAGGGACTGGATAGCATCTGCCAGGCCCTCTCCTTGAGGGCTGGCGTCACAGATGAACCTCTCTGCTGCTGCCGGTGGCCACCTCTGCTTGTCACGTCCCTTACACTTCCCCAGGGCAGTCCTTCCCCACCTGTGGGGTGAGGTTCCTAAACTACACTGGAAGTTTTGTACCTGGAAACCTTAAAACTTTATAAGAAAAACAGTACTAGAGAACTGAGATGGGCTTGAATGTATGAAAACCCACATACACGTTGTATGTTTACTAAAATACAACAGGAAAGCCAGTACGCTAAATAAGGATTATGGCAATGCCACATTACACATCTCACACTAGTAAACGACTAGTTCATACTCTACTGTTAATGTCCACTTGAGGATAAAGTCTGCACCGGGGGCAGCCTCCAGCCCTCCCCCTGGCTTTCACGGTGATGCCGGTACCCTCATTCATTCTGACTCGATGCTCACGATCCACATCCTAATGTCTCATCCTCCATTCCAATGGTCAATGGCTTTCTAGTTTTGTTTCAAAGTATCAGGCTCCTAAGTAATAGTGTCTCTGGGGACCTACCACTGTCCCAGGGATACACAAGAACTGAAGTGCTTGAGATTTCAAAAAAATCCCTTTGACACTGACACTCATTATTAAAACGAGACCTTACTGAGCAGAGCAGGTGTATCCGGAGCCCTTCCTGAATACGCTAGAGCCCCACCTGTGGTAACTTCTCGACAAAGCACATCCCTCCCGCTTCACATTCTTCAGCGTGTTAGCTCCGGGGCCAGATCCACGTAAGACAAAGAGATGGTTTGGGGCCC
>NW_021860290.1:0-949 GCF_006229205.1 Suricata suricatta | reverse complement strand
CATATATACACATATAAACATGTATAAACATTTAGGTACATATATAGCTTTGATGATTGAAGGGCTTCTCACTAAAATTAGAGAAGAGACTTCTGTTATGCTATCTTCTTTATCAGTTAAAGGTGGTCCAGAAAGACTTCTCTGAGAAGAGGGCAGTTGAGATAAGAATGAATGAAGAGGAGTCAGTTATGCTACAGCCTAGAAGGAAAACACTCCAGGCAAACGGAACAGCTAGCTGCAAGGCCCTATGGTAGAAATAAGCTTGTCATGTTTCAGGGATTGTCCTGCATTTAAGGACAAAAAGCCCAGTAAGGGTAGAATTTAGAAATAATGTAGAATGGAGAAGATGCAGTGGAAGAGACAGGTATAGCCAAACCATGCAGAGTTTTGCCTGCCCCAGATGCAGTAGAGAAAGAGTTCCCAGTCTCTCTTGCACCTGAGCCATTCTCTGCCTTTTCAGAAGCTCTAAAACTACAGCAGCCAAAGGCTATCTAGTGACATACAGCTATTTAACTTTAATTCACTAAAAGTAAATTTAAAAATTCAGTTTCTCAATCACACAAGTTCCCAGAGGTCACACGTGGCTAATGACCACCCATTGGGCAGGAGGGCACTGATAGAGAATATCCCACCATCACAGAAAGTTATGTAAAACCGTCCAATGAGAAACAATGCCAAGTTTGCTTAGCCTCTCTGATTTTCTCTTAACCCTAGAATCCGTGTTTTTCTATTTAAATGGAAATATATGCAGTGCCTAGCAAATTAGCATGGGGCCTGTTCCCTATGCAAATATTCTCACTGGTGATTCTTACCTGTGACAGAAAAGATGAGAAGGACTGGTAAATCACAAGCATTCTTAACCTCATTATAAATACATTGCAAATGTAAAAATGCAAAGTGTGGAAGTCATAAATGTGAAAGCAGCTTTCAATTTGTTTTAATAGGTATT
>NW_021860289.1:0-949 GCF_006229205.1 Suricata suricatta | reverse complement strand
TTTACGAGTCAAAAAGTTATATTAAGAGATCAGAAGGGTAGAAATGTAGCATTTTCTTGGGTTACAAACTCATTACAACATGTTCAGAAATATTTTTATCCCAAGCTTAAAATGCATATTTTCATGTATCTGCATATATTTTCAAGGGGAAAATTTTCAAAAGTCTTTCTACTTGGCATTAGTGTCTTCAATATCTACAAACGCTCTGCACTCAACTAAATTTCAAGATATTTTCCAGTACGGCTTTTTCATTTGAAAATTTGGTGAAACTCATGACTATATAAGGTTTCATTAACATCTTTGTTTGTTCCTGGTTGACCTTTTAACTCTCAGAACAGAAATAAGTTGAAGACAAGTTCAAAATCTGCAGAGCATAATAAAAATAAAGGTAAAACACCAATTAACATCAGCAGTGTCAAAATCACCACCTCATTTCTTTGTGCTCATCATTTTTTCTATTTTAAAGGGTTTTTTTAAAGAACTTTTTAATGTTTATTTCTGAGAGAGAGAGAGAGAGAGAAAGAGAGAGAGAGAGAGTGAGTGAGAGAGAATCCGAAGCAGGCTCCAAGTTCCAAGCTGTCAGCACAAAGACTGATGTGGGGCCTGAACCTGCAAACCGTGAGAACATGACCTGAGCTGAACTTGGGACACAACTGACTGAGCAACCCACGTGCCCCTATTTAGGCATTCTTAAAGCTATCACAAGTGTCTAACTGGAAAGCTTGATTATTATTTTAGTACTTATTTTAACTGAACGTGCATTATTCTAGAACATTTGGAAAATGTCTTTAATATCATGGGATTTTATTCTCAGTAGAATTTCACGAGTAAGAATTTAAGAATGACATGTCTTCATATGCTAGAAAAAGATGTGAAAAAAAATTTTATGGCAGCATAAGAGAGAACAACTGCGATCTTGGCAAAGGGCCCAATGAGAATGACAAAGAGG
>NW_021860288.1:0-949 GCF_006229205.1 Suricata suricatta | reverse complement strand
CTACTTTACAACTGTGTGATAGGATAGTTAGTTAAGCTGAGATTCTGAGTCCTCATTTATAAAAATGAGAGAAATAAGTCCTACATGGGATTCTTGTAATAATTAAATAATATAACACACACGATAAGGCCTAAACATAAAGCACACACTTCAAAAAGAGTATTGTGCCAGGAATAATATTAAAATTGGTATAAGGCTCTAGTGAATAGAATTAATAGAGGCACGAACCCCCTTCTGGTGGTTAACAAATAAACCGATGCCTAGTGTTGGGATACGGTTCATGTTTTAACTCTACAGAAGAAAATGAACTTACAGGTCAGTCTGCAATAATACAACTACCAAATTTGCGAGCCCAGAAAACAGTTTCGAAATCATGTAGGGGCACTAAGAAAATGATGCATGATATAAAAACAAATTGGATAGTCACAAACATTTTTTCAAGTTAAATAATTTGACAAAATTGGTGTAAAAGGAAAAAAACAAAAAACAAACAAACAAACTTCCAGCTGCAATTTTCTGAAGGTGGGACCTTGCTACCGATTCCCCAGTTCGAGTCATACATTCTTACTTCTTTGTGAAGCTAGGAAGTATCCTATAAAAGATCTACAAAAGGGATGAGCACAAATGAAAAGAACTTGACAGGTAGTGATTGCTTATTCCGTGGAAACATTAAAATGTATGCTACACAGCTTTTTTTTTTTTAATGGAGCAAGTATTTTAAAGCAGGGTCTCCAAACTAAATTAAAAAAAAAAATTAAATCTCCTAAGGGGCACCTGGGTGGCTCAGTCAGTTAAGTGTCTGGCTTCGGCTCAGGTCATGTTCTCATGGTTCATGGGTTCAAGCCTCGCATCAGGCTCTGGGCTCACAGCTTGGAGCCTGGAGCCTGCTTCAGATTCTGTGTCTCCCTCTCTCTCTGACCCTCCCCTGCTCACACTGTCTCTCTCTCTC
>NW_021860287.1:0-949 GCF_006229205.1 Suricata suricatta | reverse complement strand
CCCCCCACTGCTACCCCCGCTCCTTGTGCTCTTTCTCTCGCAAAAGTGAATAAACATTTAAAAAAATTAAAAATAGTACTCCAACGTGGTAAAGAAAACAAATTCAATAGAAAAATTGTCAGAGGCTATTCACACAAGGAAAAGTCACACAAGAAATACAAACAGCACTAAATATACAAAAACACAGTAACTGTAACTACTTATCAAGGAAATAAATATGAACGCAATACTAGGATACTGACTCACACAAGAACCTGTCAAAAATTAGGAAGCACAGTGTTGCTAGGCTGAATGAAAGCACACTCACAGACTACTGGGATCACAGCTTACAGACCAGGACCCCACTAGACAATCTATCCTACAAAATATACTACATAAGATACCTGCACAATAATTACAAGAAGAAAAAAACTAAATGTTTAGTAATACAGGGAAGGTCAAATAGAAGATAATGTACCCTAACTGGAGAATTAGGGGGCTTGATGATTAGTTGACTTCATCTTAGAGTTGACAACTATCCCAAAGGGAATGTCTACTCTATGTTATTAAGTTTTAAAAATAAAAAAGTTCTATAAATCTTGTCTTACCTTGTTTGTGATTTTTTAAAGAAATGGTTTTACAGATAAGCTGCTCATAGCTATTATATATAAGTTGATAAATTTAGAGATAAGGACACACCCATAAAAGCTATGACCACAATCTATGTTATCAATATACCAACACCTCCAAAGTTTCCTATTAATTTTTTAAAAACACAGTTAATACAAGATCATGAGCATTTTTTCGTTTTCAGTGTTTTAGTCTTTCACTTCCTTGGTTAAGTTTATTCCTATGTATTATATTCTTTTCAATGATTTTATAGTTAGATTCCTTTTCAGATAATATGTTGTTTATGCAAAGAAATGCCCCTGAGTTTTGTGCATTGATTTTGTAATTTTGCTGAATTCAT
>NW_021860286.1:0-949 GCF_006229205.1 Suricata suricatta | reverse complement strand
TGTTTAATCTCAGTGGTAGTTTCAGGGGTCTTCGTTATATTGCTTTCTGTACCTTTTATGTTTATAACTTTACATAACAAATTGTGATGGAATTTTTAAGAATACAAGGGAAGTAAAATGCATAGTTTATTTTTCAAACTTATCAAGGTTCTTTCTTCAATCCATGGAATAGTATTTGCTTTTAATTTTACCCATCTTGTGTGGAACTCTTTCCTAATCCTATCACAAGCTTCCTCATCTCCTTAAATAGAGGACACTAGACAAAATTTACATTTCTCTTAACTGGCTGAAGGTCTATCTAGTTTGAATCACAGAATTAAAGAATGAAAATGGATCTTAAAAAGTAACTAAATCCAGCAACACTTTTGAAATTTAATTCCTGTTACAACATGTTTCATAGCTAGAAATCAGTCTCAAATTGGATACTTTTAGGATGCAGTACATCCCATGTTTCTTTGTGTGTGAGAAGGGGATTCTGTGACAAAATTATCCTGATATCAAGATTAAAAATCTCTCTCCATGCAGCCATCACACTCTGGTCTTACTTCTGCCATTTAGGAACATATACTGCAAGCTTAATTTCACATGAAATACCATCAAATATTTGAAGATATCATGACCTGCTAAATCCCCTTCCCACCAGCCCCCCAGTCAAATATCTCCATGTACTTTCATTGAATGACATGTTCATATCCTTGGCCTATTTTTTTCAATGTTGCCCATTCCTTAATGATTTATAGAAGCTCTTTACATATTATGGATATTCTTTGTTATATATGCTGATAATATTTTCTTCAAGAAAATCATTTTTTAATTTTTCTCATGGCAATTTTTGACAGATGGAAGTTACTAAATTGTTTTTATGTAGTCAACTATGTCAATGTTTTATTTCATGGATTCTGGGTTTTGTATTTTAAGAAGATATTAATAGAGTCCTATGTTCTGATTC
>NW_021860285.1:0-1884 GCF_006229205.1 Suricata suricatta | reverse complement strand
CAGGCTTCACCCTAGACCTATAAAATCAGTGTTTGGGGTTGGGAGTCAGGCACTAGCAGAGTGTTTATTTATTTTGAGAGAGAGCAAGTGAGCTTGAGTGGGGGAGGGGCAGGAAGCGAGCGAGAGAGAGAGAGACAGAGAGAGAGACAGAGACAATATGAATCTTAAGCAGGCTCCACACTCAGCGTGATCTCATGACTGTGAGATCATGACCTGAGCCGAAATCAAGAGTAGACACTTAACCAACTGAATCACCCAGGCACCCCCCTCCCCACCGGCACTAGTAGGTTTTAAAGCTACTCAGGTGATTATAATGTGCAGAGAGGCTTGAGAAACACTGATTCTAGAACCTGCATCCTGTCCCCAGGGGAGGCTGTGATTACCCTCCTTGCAGAATCCAAGAGCTTTTCTGATCCAAAAGAAACACAGGCTGACTCTTCACACAGGAGTGTTTTGTGATGAAGAAACAAAGGAGGCAGTGCTCTGTTGCTTATAAATATAATTTATTACCTGTTTAAAAATTCTTTCTTACATTTTGTACATGTTGGCTGACAGAATAAATGCAGGCAATTTACAAACCAAGGGACTGCAGGAAAAACGGGGAGAGGCAGCAGGGAGAGAGAAGAGGCACACCCAGAGCTGGCATCCCCGCCCCCACCACCGCGGCATGGCGGCGGGATGCCCAGAGAGCACTCCTCCACCAGGGATTTTCTAGAAAAGGAATTGCATAGAAGAAACAGCAAGAGGGAACTCCACAACAACAAAAGAAGTGTTCCATATCTGAAAAGCCAAAGTTGTGTTGTCGTGTTTCAAAACGAAAGATGACAAAGCACAGACTCTCAATCCGGCATTTCTGCTGTTGAGCTGTTCCGACGGGAACAGCAGGTGGATGACACAGGCTGCTGGGGAGTTTTCTCTGACAAACATTGCTCGTCTTCTTTAGAAAGAGCAAAGACGAAGGTCACCACCTTGCTACAGCTCAACGTTAAACTCAGCGAACACATACAACACTGACATCCACACACACACAGTGATGATATTCCCTGCAATCGGCTAAACGCATTGCCTGGAGGGTGAGGGGTTCGGTACCAACAGCAGATCTAGGGAAGAGCGAGGGGGAGAACGCAGACCACTCACTCGGCTTGTTCTGACTGCTGTCCTCTTTGCTTCCCAGGCCTAGGGGTACGCCTTTGAACTCATACCCCTATGATTACAGGCGTCACGTGGGACTTTAAGAATATAAAAAGGCAAAGGCATTTTCCACTGGCTGCAGATTGCTTGCTCTTTTAAGCTGTTCTAAAGAGGTTTCTTTTAACATGGAGAAGATAGCTCACGTCACGATTCTTGGATGTTGCCTTACCATCGCGCCGAGGTTCAGAGGTCAACGGCTCATCAACTCCTAGGCTACGGCTCAGGGGGATGGGCCTACGAGTCACGTTCCACCCTGGGTCAGTGCCATCAGGCTCCGCAGCAGCTCTGATCGTCCCAATTCCAGTAGATCTTTGGAACTGAAGGATGACACATAGACTTTGAGAATATTTATAATGGACCCTGAAGTGTGATGGCCTTCAGCCATGTATAATTTTGCCGAGGCACAAATCTCACATGGCATGTGAAGAGGCTGGTGTACAGCCGCAAGGACTCCGGCTGGTGGGCAGCTGACTGTCTCAGGGCAGCTTCCTCGCTCTCTTCTCACCCACGGGCATACCGGCCACAACTCTCGCGACATTCTGCAGAGACTCCCGACGTTGGACGCTGGAAGATCTCTTCAATACCTGAGAGTCTAAGGGTCCGGCTGGCTGGGAAACAGTGAGTTCTTACCGGTGCTGGGCTTTGTGGACCAGCGCATTTGCGAAGCTCCTGTTGGTGTGTCTTGGTGATGCC
>NW_021860284.1:0-949 GCF_006229205.1 Suricata suricatta | reverse complement strand
ACGCCTGTAAAGTCTGTGAGCCCGAGTTTAGGCCCCGGCGAGCCTAAATTCGTAATAAACCCCTTTGCTTTTGCATGCGTGCTTCGGCCTCCCTGGCGGTCTCTGGTTTCTGGGGGCGATAAAGAAATCTTGAGTACAACAGATGCCCAGGCCACCCCTCAGCCACTTAAAACCAGAACCCTCAGAGGTGAGACCCAGGCACATGGGTGGTTCCCGGGTGCAGCCAAGCTCAAGAACTGCTCCCCTGCCCCTCCCCCTCTGATCTCACGGGTGGCAGGATTACTCCTGTCACATACAGTAAGACACGGAGATTCAGGAGTTAGTTACTTTCCCAAGATCTTTTAAATGTACCAAAATTCATCCCTGGTCTCCTGACTCCAGAGGCCATGATCTTTCGGCCACCTTGCCGTTCCTCCCGGCTGATGGGAGCTGAGACCATGGCTTGTTACCATCTTTCCAGCCGATATTTATGGAGCACCAATATGATCACCAACACAGCTTTTGTCTCCCCTCACAAACATCTGCCAAACATTACTGCTCCCATTCGACAGAGGGGGAAACCGAGGCACAGAGTGGTGAAGCAATCTGGCCTTGACCCTTTGGTCAGGAAGTGCTAGAGCCAGAACTGAACGCAGCCCTCGGCACCGCATGGTGAGGCTCACGCGTGAGGGGCGGGCGGTGGTGAAGGATCTTGAGATGCAAGAAGAATCTGGACGGAGACAAGGCGAGCAGATGCAACAGCTAGGTGCGTACACGACGCTGCGCAGAGGGTCCCGAGCAGGCAAACGGCCAAGGACCCAAGGAGATAAGACACAACTTGTAAGAAATTAGGAAACACTCGGCCCCAGGTGATGCCAAAACAGCTCTCTGCCCCAGCCAGGCGGCATCTTATACTCTTCCTGTCTCCGCAGTAACCAATCCCAGCGATTGCCCCACCTCCGGCTTCCAT
>NW_021860283.1:0-949 GCF_006229205.1 Suricata suricatta | reverse complement strand
AAAAAAAAAAAAAAACTGCAAAAACACAAAACAAAAAATCCCATTGCTAGAAGCATCATGACCTCTGATTTCAAACTATATTACAAAGCTATAGTAATCAAAACAGTATGGTATTGGCAAAAACAGACACATAAAATAGATAAACTGGAAATATACCCACACATATATGGTCAATAAATTTACAACAAAGTAGACAAGATATAAAATGAAGAAAAGACAGGTTTTCTTTTTCTTTTACATAATATTTTTATTTACAAAGCTTATTTATACTTTGAGAAAGAGAGAAAGAGAGAGCACACAAGTGCACATGAGCATGAGAAGGGCGGGGGTAGAGAGAGAGAATCCCAAGCAGGTTCCTCACTCTCAGCCTGAAGCCCAATGTGAGGCTTGAACTCATGAACTGTGATATGACCTAATCTGAAATTAAGAGTTGGATGCTTAACTAACCAGGTGCCCTTGGATAGTTTTTTCAATAAGTGGTGCTGGGAAAACTGGACATCCACATGAAAAACAATGAAACTAGACCACTGTCTTACATCAGACACATACACAAAACTCAGATTAAAAAGTTTAATGTTAAGACTAGAACCAATAAAAAGCCTAAAACACACAATAACAAACCAATAAAGAAAAGCAGTAAGCTCCTTGACATTCGTTTTGATTATTTGTCTATTTGGCTCTAAAGGCAATGACAACAAAAGCCAAAATAAATAAGTGGGACAACATCCGACCAAACACTCCTGCACAGTGAAGGAGACGATCAACAAAGTAAAAACCCAACCTACTAAATGGGTAAAAGTACTTGCAAATCATATATCCTATAAGGGGTTAATATTCTAAATATGCAAAGAACTCCTACAACTCATTAGGAAAAAATAAGAAGTCTAATTAGTAAATGGACAGAGTAACAGACATTTTTTAAAGAAGACATATAGTTGACCAACAGGCA
>NW_021860282.1:0-949 GCF_006229205.1 Suricata suricatta | reverse complement strand
TGTTTAATCTCAGTGGTAGTTTCAGGGGTCTTCGTTATATTGCTTTCTGTACCTTTTATGTTTATAACTTTACATAACAAATTGTGATGGAATTTTTAAGAATACAAGGGAAGTAAAATGCATAGTTTATTTTTCAAACTTATCAAGGTTCTTTCTTCAATCCATGGTATAGTATTTGCTTTTAATTTTACCCATCTTGTGTGGAACTCTTTCCTAATCCTATCACAAGCTTCCTCATCTCCTTAAATAGAGGACACTAGACAAAATTTACATTTCTCTTAACTGGCTGAAGGTCTATCTAGTTTGAATCACAGAATTAAAGAATGAAAATGGATCTTAAAAAGTAACTAAATCCAGCAACACTTTTGAAATTTAATTCCTGTTACAACATGTTTCATAGCTAGAAATCAGTCTCAAATTGGATACTTTTAGGATGCAGTACATTCCATGTTTCTTTGTGTGTGAGGAGGGGATTCTGTGACAAAATTATCCTGATATCAAGATTAAAAATCTCTCTCCATGCAGCCATCACCCTCTGGTCTTACTTCTGCCATTTAGGAACATATACTGCAAGCTTAATTTCACATGAAATACCATCAAATATTTGAAGATATCATGACCTGCTAAATCCCCTTCCCACCAGCCCCCCAGTCAAATATCTCCATGTACTTTCATTGAATGACATGTTCATATCCTTGGCCTATTTTTTTCAATGTTGCCCATTCCTTAATGATTTATAGAAGCTCTTTACATATTATGGATACTCTTTGTTATATATGCTGATAATATTTTCTTCAAGAAAATCATTTTTTAATTTTGCTCATGGCAATTTTTGACAGATGGAAGTTACTAAATTGTTTTTATGTAGTCAACTATGTCAATGTTTTATTTCATGGATTCTGGGTTTTGTATTTTAAGAAGATATTAATAGAGTCCTATGTTCTGATTC
>NW_021860281.1:0-949 GCF_006229205.1 Suricata suricatta | reverse complement strand
GAAATCCCAATGGATTAACAAAATAGAAGTTTATTTCCTTCTCAAGTAAATAAAGGCCATTTGGAAGGGGAGTAGATGTTTTCTCCAGGCATTTATTCAAGCTCTAGGCTAAGAGAACTTTACTATCTTCGACACAGTTTTTGCAAGGTCTCCAGAGTGTTAACTTTTTATCAGTAGATAGGCAAGAAGAGATATGAGATAGCACAAGTTCTTCTGGGACAGACTTGGGAGTGATGTCCCCTCTGTTAGCATTCCTTTGGAATGAACTCAGTTATATGGCCACAACTAACTGAGACAGATGTTGAGAAATATTCTAACACTATGCCCTAGACAAAAAGAAAAAGGATTGCTTTGATAAATAGTTAGCCAATCTTTGCCACAGTTCACCCTGCTGATCAATATCTGGTTTACTCATGACTCACTTGTCATACCTAACAAAGAACACATCTGTCTCCTTCCCAGTTCCAACCACTCTCTGCAGGTAACTCAGTTTCTGGAGTTTCTAGGGGAAGCACACATACCTCCATGAGGATCCGGTATGGCTCCACCTATGATTAATCATCTATGATTAAAAGGGCAAAGTATTGGGGTGCCTGGTTGGTACAGTCGGTTTAGCATCCAACTCTTGATCTCTGCACAGGTCATGATCTTGCAATTCCTGGGTTTAAGCCCCCCATCAGGCTCTGTGCTGATGATGTGGAGCCTGTTTGGGATTCTGTCTCTCCTCTCTACCCATTCCCTGCTCGTGGTCTCTGTCTCTTTCTGTGTGTCTCTCTCTGTCTCTCTGTCTCTCTCTCAAAATAAGTAAATAAACTCAAAAAAAGGACAAATTATCATCTACCACTTCAACACACCACACACACACACACACACACACACACTTAAGTGAAGAAGAAGCAACAGAATCATCTCAATAAAGTCCTTTTGCAAAATGGAAGAACACCAGTAG
>NW_021860280.1:0-949 GCF_006229205.1 Suricata suricatta | reverse complement strand
TGTTCCCTGCACTGTGGCATGACCAGCTGCCCTCTCCCCAGGAACTAACAGTCCATGGTGCTTGGAGTCACCAGTACCCCTCCCTTCCTGCGGCCCAGCTGGCGAGGCGGGCTCTGCCCTGCTGCTGTCTTCCCTTCAGGGACTGGATAGCATCTGCCAGGCCCTCTCCTTGAGGGCTGGTGTCACAGATGAACCTCTCTGCTGCTGCCGGTGGCCACCTCTGCTTGTCACGTCCCTTACACTTCCCCAGGGCAGTCCTTCCCCACCTGTGGGGTGAGGTTCCTAAACTACACTGGAAGTTTTGTACCTGGAAACCTTAAAACTTTATAAGAAAAACAGTACTAGAGAACTGAGATGGGCTTGAATGTATGAAAACCCACATACACGTTGTATGTTTACTAAAATACAACAGGAAAGCCAGTACGCTAAATAAAGATTATGGCAATGCCACATTACACATCTCGCACTAGTAAACGACTAGTTCATACTCTACTGTTAATGTCCACTTGAGGATAAAGTCTGCACCGGGGGCAGCCTCCAGCCCTCCCCCTGGCTTTCACGGTGATGCCGGTACCCTCATTCATTCTGACTCGATGCTCACGATCCACATCCTAATGTCTCATCCTCCATTCCAATGGTCAATGGCTTTCTAGTTTTGTTTCAAAGTATCAGGCTCCTAAGTAATAGTGTCTCTGGGGACCTACCACTGTCCCAGGGATACACAAGAACTGAAGTGCTTGAGATTTCAAAAAAATCCCTTTGACACTGACACTCATTATTAAAACGAGACCTTACTGAGCAGAGCAGGTGTATCCGGAGCCCTTCCTGAATACGCTACAGCCCCACCTGTGGTAACTTCTCGACAAAGCACATCCCTCCCGCTTCACATTCTTCAGCGTGTTAGCTCCGGGGCCAGATCCACGTAAGACAAAGAGATGGTTTGGGGCCC
>NW_021860279.1:0-949 GCF_006229205.1 Suricata suricatta | reverse complement strand
ATGAATTCAGCAAAATTACAAAATCAATGCACAAAACTCAGGGGCATTTCTTTGCATAAACAACATATTATCTGAAAAGGAATCTAACTATAAAATCATTGAAAAGAATATAATACGTAGGAATAAACTTAACCAAGGAAGTGAAAGACTAAAACACTGAAAACGAAAAAATGCTCATGATCTTGTATTAACTGTGTTTTTAAAAAATTAATAGGAAACTTTGGAGGTGTTGGTATATTGATAACATAGATTGTGGTCATAGCTTTTATGGGTGTGTCCTTATCTCTAAATTTATCAACTTATATATAATAGCTATGAGCAGCTTATCTGTAAAACCATTTCTTTAAAAAATCACAAACAAGGTAAGACAAGATTTATAGAACTTTTTTATTTTTAAAACTTAATAACATAGAGTAGACATTCCCTTTGGGATAGTTGTCACCTCTAAGATGAAGTCAACTAATCATCAAGCCCCCTAATTCTCCAGTTAGGGTACATTATCTTCTATTTGACCTTCCCTGTATTACTAAACATTTAGTTTTTTTCTTCTTGTAATTATTGTGCAGGTATCTTATGTAGTATATTTTGTAGGATAGATTGTCTAGTGGGGTCCTGGTCTGTAAGCTGTGATCCCAGTAGTCTGTGAGTGTGCTTTCATTCAGCCTAGCAACACTGTGCTTCCTAATTTTTGACAGGTTCTTGTGTGAGTCAGTATCCTAGTATTGCGTTCATATTTATTTCCTTGATAAGTAGTTACAGTTACTGTGTTTTTGTATACTTAGTGCTGTTTGTATTTCTTGTGTGACTTTTCCTTGTGTGAATAGCCTCTGACAATTTTTCTATTGAATTTGTTTTCTTTACCACGTTGGAGTACTATTTTTAATTTTTTTAAATGTTTATTCACTTTTGCGAGAGAAAGAGCACAAGGAGCGGGGGTAGCAGTGGGGGG
>NW_021860278.1:0-949 GCF_006229205.1 Suricata suricatta | reverse complement strand
AAGGGCTCATGAAGTCCTGGGCAGTATGTACATGGTAGTGCAAACATGTAATAAGCAGATACTGACTTGTCAGGTTAAATTCTTCAAATCTCTCCTAAAAATTCCCTCATCAGATCTGAACGCATATCTGCAACGTTTGGTTTTTGCGTTTTGGTTTTGCTTTTACCGATGCACTTTTTCTTTCTGCTTTTTTTTTTTTAATGTTTTTTGTTTATATTTTGAGAGACAGAGAGAGACAGCACGAGCAGGGGAGGGGCAGAGAGATAGGGAGACACAGAATCCGAAGCAGGCTCCAGGCTCTGAGCTGTCAGCACAGCCTGACTCGGGGCCCAAACTCAAGAACCGTGAGATCATGACCTGAGCTGAAATCAAGAGTCAGGTACTCAACAGACTGGGCCACCCAGGAGCCCCAGAATTTTTGTTGCTGTTGTTGTTTTGAAAACCATTCTAATTCTAAAAGCATGACATGCTTCTTGCAGAGGATTCAGGAATGTAGATAACCAAAATGATTAGGTTAGAATCAGCCATATTCCTTCATATATAAATACTATTACAATCTTGGTGATATTCTGTATTTATATAGATTAATATGCTTCTGCTAAAATGGTGATCCTACAGGTTACTTTTTAAATTTTCAAAATGTGTTTTATTTATAAGGTTTCTAGCAAAACACTAGACTCGGAGAGTTTACTGTGCTATTTTAGTGTATGCTTCACCTTATCGGACAGAGCATTGTGAGAAGTTCTTTCTCTCATACCTCAGGTACACAGTTATGATAATAAAAATAAGTCCTATAGAAAGCATATAGAAACTTCTCTCCACATTAGTCCTAGGGTTATTAAATGATAATTGTTACTATTATTTAATATCTCCCTGAGACAAATAAACATGCTACCTGCAGAACAAATGAAAGGTGTTCTCCTGGAGCAAAGGAATTTTTTATGAGCAA
>NW_021860277.1:0-949 GCF_006229205.1 Suricata suricatta | reverse complement strand
GTGGGCCCTGAATCCAATGATGAGTGTCCTAACAGGAAACAGAGGTTGGGGTGACGGGCTATATGCCCGGGAATGCCCGCAGTCCCCCGAAGCTGCAGGACTCAAGGAAGGCTTCTCCCTTAGAATCTCGGGAAGAGGTGTGGTCCTGCCAACACCGTGATTTTGAACTGTGGCCCCAAGAAAGAGCTAACCTTCTTTCGCTTCAAGCCACCACTTTTGTGGGTAATTTGTTACGGCAGCCACGGGAAACTACTGTGTGCTGTTGGAAACCGTTTTAAAAAATGAAAGTATCAGGTTAGAGCATCTGAGGATTCTCCCACGGGTGAGAACTAGCTTCCTATGGAATAAGCTGTGGTCTCCGGAGACTCGCCCAGCAAGCCGGACTCGTGTTTGTTTCCATCTCAGAGTCTTCTGATTTCTTGTTTTTAATTTGTTTTTCTAAAGTTTTATTTATTTTTGAGAGAGGGAGAGAGAGAGAGCCTGAGCAGAGGAGGGTCAGAGAGAGAGGGAGATGTAGAATCCGAAGCAGCTCCAGGCTCTGAGCTAGCTGTCAGCACAGAGCCTGACGTGGGGCTCGAACCCATGAACCGAGCATTCATGACCTGAGCTGAAGCCGGACGCTCAACCGACTGATCCCCCCAGGCGCCCCTGGTCTGATTTCTTATAGGTCCTTTAGTCCTCACTGTGGAGTGTCTGTGTGTCCAGCCCAGAGCTGCCTTTCTTGTGAGGAGGCTTAGTCAGGCCCTTTACACAAGCTTCTCTGAGCAGCTCAGGTACCACAGTCCTGGTGAAGAATTGTCGTTCTGAAATCTGCTTTTGGCTCCCAATGTCCATGACATGAGCCCTGAGGTAGGGACGGAGCTGTCTCTCAGCCTGTTCTTGACCTCAGAAGATGCCAGGGTTGGAAAGTTCTTTAGAGACCGAACCAGTTATTGAGAAACCCTATTAT
>NW_021860276.1:0-949 GCF_006229205.1 Suricata suricatta | reverse complement strand
CCCTCCCTCTGTATTTTTAGAGAATAAGACTTTGATTTTGAACTTAAGTTTACACCTTATTCTAGTTCCAAGCATCTTGTTTGTGTATAAATGGAAAAAAATCATAGAATATATGAAAATAGTAAAATGTATCAAATTTAAAATATTGATAAACGGGTTCCTTGTTTCTCTCTGTATTCATTATTTTTCTTTCTTCTGTATCCATGACTTTAAAATTCCCACTTTATTTGCCCTACCTTGGACAATGCTTATTGGATTAGGCGAAACATTTACCATATTTTTCTATGCCCAGCGTGCTGAGCACATCTAGAGAAAAATCACACACCCATTTGGGTTAATGTTTTATGGATTCATGGATTCCTATGTAAGCCAGATCCTAGGAGTGTCTGGCAGTTCTATTTGTTTCTGTTCTCTCTCCTAGTTTCTGTAGTGGCTGTACTATATGTTCATGTTCTCTTTATGTTCCCTATCCTATTTGCACTTGTAGCCATGACAAAATCTTTGTCAGATGCCTACCCTGTGTCTTGGTCAATAGAAGGATGATTAAGAAATGGTCTTTTCCTCTAAGCTGCTAACATCTGGTAGGGAGACAGAGAGCTGGATAGACAGTAATTGCAAAACTATGTGGTGAGCACTATGATTTAGGTGTGAGAACTAGTGTTATGGAAACAGGCCCATGAGAGCTGATGGGGCAGCCAGAAAAGTCTTCCTGGGAGAGGAGCCGTCGAAGCTGCATCTTGAAGGACTAATTAGAGTTAGCCGTCGAAGCTGCATCTTGAAGGACTAATTAGAGTTAGCCGGGGGAAGGAGGGAAAACAAATTAGAGTTTGCACCTCTCAGGAATGAAGAGACAAACAGGGAGATTTAGGGGAGATGAGGGAGTGGAGTGTGGGGTGCAGTGGGCAGAGAGGAAAGGGCTGAGGGACAGGCAGCAGAGTGGGCAGAAATC
>NW_021860275.1:0-949 GCF_006229205.1 Suricata suricatta | reverse complement strand
TTTTTAGCCCCTTTCATTTCAACTATTTTGTTGAATTTTTATTTATATTTGGCAATCACATTTAACAATTTCCAATCTCTTTTTTCTTCTCCTAACCTCTCTCCTACTCTCAGTCATTTTCAACCTCGGCTTCACATTAGAATTACCTGGAACCTTTTGAAAACATTCATGCCCAGGCCATACCCCAACCAATTAAATCCGAATCTTCGGGACATCCACATTTTCTAAAGCTCTCCAGTTGATACTAATCTTTATCCTAGCTTGAGAACCACTGCATTATCCTGTGTCTGTTTTAGACCCACAGTACCTTCAAAATTATATTACTATTGGATATTCTTCAACATTATTAATATCTAATATTATATATATACATATTACACATATATGTAGTAGCTAGGAGGGTAGATAGACTACTTAACTGAATTCCTGCCCTATATAGAGCACATATAATTCTCAGGCTACAGATTCAGATATGCATAAATATATATTATTTTGTTTTACCGTAATTCAATTTAATTTCTATTTCCAGCCTCTATCCTTACAGAAGAAATTTAATCTTAGTCAATGCAATTTTATTTCAGATCTGGGTTTATATATGCAGGATCTTTTGGCTCTTTCTTAGGTTACTTATTCGGGAGAGGAGAGAAATGTGCTTGGTCATTATTTTTAAGCCGAGCACCTCTTGAATAAATTACTCAATGTCAAAATGAAATGGGAGCACTGCCATTTTGGTTTCCCTCTTAGGTTCCTTTATGCTTGGAAATGACATGTCACTCGTTCAGAAACAACCCATTTATTAACACATATATTCCATCTTTTATAAAAGTTTATTTGTGCCTTTGTCTGATCCCTCCAGTAGATTGTATTTTTCCCTCTGGAAAGGAGACCTGCATGCCATGCATGTCAAGTTCCCAGGGTGATATATTACAGAGTCATTTTTTCTGAACTG
>NW_021860274.1:0-1884 GCF_006229205.1 Suricata suricatta | reverse complement strand
GATTTCCAATCTTTGGCCCAGTGAAAGCCCTTTTGAACCTAGGGCACATAGTTCTGGGCATGTTGTTATTATTGATGACCTGAGGAACAGGTGCACTTGGCAGGGAGGTAACTGCTTTTTACTTAGGGCAGTCTCTACTGAAAGGCCCCACTTGCCCACAAGAATAGCAATTAGACCTCGAGGAGGGGTTTTCGCTCTTTGTACCTCCTGACTGCCTTAAGGACCTGACATATTAAGGGTCTGTTTCTCCCATTAAAGTTGCTGTGAAAGCCATATTCTGGATAAAGGCTGGACTTACATCTTCAAATTGATTGACATGATCACTTAAGGTGCCTGTTTTTCTTATAGGCCGTAAAAAGGACTGGCAGGCAGAAGAGGCATTTTCAAACGCTAGTAGTTTAATGACAATGCCCACGGCCTCATCATTAGTTATCACACTAACAGCTTGTAGGAGTCTAGATAAACAATCCTCAGAGCTTTCTTCCGAATGTTGTCGGATTTCTCCAAAGGTAACGGCCCTGCCTGTTGCAATCAGCAATGTTCTCCATGCGTGATAGGCACAATCAGTGACCTGTTGTGAAGTGTCCTGGTCAAGGTACATCTGAGCTTAAGCAGTGTCCAAATGACCCTTGCCCAGAAGGTTATCAAGGGCATTGTCTCTCCTATTCGACCTTTTGTTTACTGCTGCTCTTTTCCTAGTTAGCTCATCATATTCTGCTTTCCATAGCAGATATTGGCCTCCTGACAGGCATGCTTCTGCAACCTGAATCCAGTCCTGAGGCGTCATCCAACGGGACACTGGGGCCTCTAGCAATGTGAGTGTATAGGGTGCACGTGGCGCATATTCGGCACAGGCAGTTTTTAGTTCCTTAACAATCTTATAGGGAAGAGGTCCCCAAGAAGGGTCCTCATCAAATTCTCCCTTAAGAGCAACGGGGACGCAGCAAACAAAATCTGTATCTCCTCTTTTTCTGCCTTTCTAATGGCAGCTCTGCGCCCTACCCCTTTTGAAAGTGGCATGGGAGGAAGAGGCCCAGATGGAGGCAAAGTCCCTGTCCTCTGAAAGGGGAAAGCCCAACTGTCGGATATTAAGTTTGAAACCTTTGTAGTGGTGGAGTGGCGGACAGTCCCTGAGTCCACCTTGTTATCATTTGGAGGGGCTGTGGGCTTGAAGATTCCCAAAGTCTCTGTGGAGGGGACTAGCGCCTTCTTTCTAAGGGTCAATAGAGAAAGAACTTCGACTGGGACCTTTTGAGGTCCTTTTGAAATATAACATTGTCTAATATTGTCCTCAACCTGATTCCAGATATCTATGCTGACAGTTCTGTCTTTGTGGAACTAGGGACACTGTTTTTGAACAAAATGTAAAAATTGAGCAATTGGTTGAGGGCATACCTTTATTATGTCTATTAAGAGTCTCCTTTCCTTAGACATTTTATTGCCCATACCGTCTCAAAAATTGTTTTTTACTTCTCCACCAACTCACCGCACTTCTCTTACGTAGAGGGGTCTGTGGCACCCTATGACGGAAGTCTAACCATCCGTCTAATCCAGTGGGAAAGACTTAGTTAAAAGAGAAGGGCTTTGCTTCAGGTCCCTGTTCAGGCGCCACTTGCCAGAGTCATGTTCTAGCTGGTCCAGGGGTCCCTGAAGGATGGACGCTGTCTGGGAGAGAGGGATGAGAGAGCCTTGAGATTCCTTCTGATCACCAGGCAGGCATCTCTACTTTGAGACTCAGCTTTACTTATGGTTAAGGGTATGGGGAACAGCATAGAAGTTGCCTTTGCCTTAGAAAATGATTTCTGATGACGAATTTCTTTGATATGTAAACATTTGACAGAACACAGATTTGCAGAAAACTAATGTATAGCCTTTATTAATAGT
>NW_021860273.1:0-949 GCF_006229205.1 Suricata suricatta | reverse complement strand
GACAAACCTAAAATATTCAGTTCTTCAAGAAATAGGGTAGCCAATAAAGCAGAACATTAAAATTTTTATAACTAGATAAATAACAATTTGGGGAGTGTTAGTAATTTTTGCCCCATAAGATAAAAATTGAAATTCCCCATGGCACTTGGGTGGCTCAGTTGGTTAAGTGACTGTACCTCAGGTCATGATCTCGAGGTTCATGAGCTCCAGCCCCACGTCGGGCTCTGTGCGGACACTGCGGAGCCCACGTGGGATTCTCTCTCCCTCTCTCTCTGTTTCCCATTCCCCCACTCATGCATTCTCTGTCTCTCTCAAAATAAATAAGTAAACTTAAAAAAAGAGAAGTTCCCTTTATCACAGAAACTCCTTTATTTTCAGAGGGACCACCTTTCAAGCTTTTTTCATTACTCCAACATAAGTCACTGTCTAGTTTCTGTTGTTGTAAAACCTCTCCAACCATTGAAGTGGGTCTTTCCATCTAAGATGTTAACTATTCTGTTTAGTAATTTAAATTTGATATATTTTGAGCAAAACTGAGTTCATACAGAATTAAAGAACTTTTCCTTATATTTAGGCCTCTCTATTGGAAAAATCTTTGCTTATTCTTAATAAGCTTGTCTTATTTGTCCCATGAGTTTGTGGAAGAGACCATAGCAAGAAGAGCTTGCCAGCCCCTTTTGCAATCTAAGTTGAAAGGAAGATGGAGGAAAGGTACAATGCTACACAGGCCATACACTTAGCTTTCCTCATCTGGCAGTATTTAAAAGGGAATAACTCAAACATTTAGAAATATCCTGACTACTTCCGTGCTGGCCTTTTCTAAGCCAGAAGTGACCAGATCACTTCCCTGATGGAGATGTGTTTCTCTGAAAGGACGTGGATGTTCTGTTTCCAGTCATCTGCGACCAGGAAAGGAATGAACCTTGGAACAGGAACAGGAATGACCTCA
>NW_021860272.1:0-949 GCF_006229205.1 Suricata suricatta | reverse complement strand
TTGTTTTTCTGTGAATCTGTCAGTTTTCTGCTAATACTCCCAGGTTGGGCCTAGCCTGACCCGAGGAGCAGCTCGGTGAGACGCAGGGGCAGCTGGGAGGAAGCAGGACTTCATTTCCTCTTCCCTGTGCCCTTACAACTCACCACAGGTGTGGGCTTGTTTATTTTATTCTTGACCTCAGCCAGGCCCCAGTGAATGGAATGCACCAATCTCTTGGGGACAGTGTCTCCCTCAGCCACTCTGAGCCAAGCCAATCCATCTTTCCCTGGGAGGTGGCAGTCAGCACTTTCAGGGGTGTCCTGGGGTTTCTACTAGAGAGTTCTGCTCAGCATCTAGTGACGGAAGCCTCAGCCTCCCTCTCGGTGCCTGGCTGCAGGAAAATGGCCCTCTCTGCAGGGCTCAGCACACACAGCCAACACTTAAATCCCCAGTAAAAGGTATGCTTTGACAAGTCATGGGGCCATCCAGGAAAGTCTGCCTCAAGTCACCTGCTAGCCCCAGATCATTCTGTCTTCCCTTTAGAGAACTGACAGCCACTCCGGGTACATCCACTCGGAGATGGGCACTGGCCGGGGAGGTGAAGCTGTTCTACGAAATGTGCTGTGTTTGCCGCGAACATGACTTTGAACATGATGTACTAGCTCTGACCCATGAGATGAACACTTGTGTCAGTGATTAAGAGAGCCATGTAGATGCAGGGCTGAGATTTAGACACAGCCTGTGTCCACAAGGAAACACAGATTCCCCTTGCTTGCACAGGGGGGCACCTGGGTGGCTCAGTCATTTGAGCATCTGACTTCAGCTCAGGTCAAGATCTCATGGTTCGTGAGTTCGAGCCCCAGGTCGGGCTGGCTGCTGTCAGCACGGAGCCTGCTTAGGCTCCTCTGTCTCTCTCTCTCTCAGTCTCTCTCCCACTCATGCGATCTCTCAAAAATAAACATTAAAAAAA
>NW_021860271.1:0-949 GCF_006229205.1 Suricata suricatta | reverse complement strand
TTTCCTTAATGACTTACTTTTCAAGCCCCTTTCTATTTTCCAACACTATTCCCTATGTCCGAAACAAAATGGCTTCACAAAATCATCTGTAGTTTGGTTTAAACTTACTCATATCACTGTATGCGTGAGAACATTGGGAAGAACATGATGGAATGAGAAGAGGAAATCTAAAGACAGGATTTGTAGAAAAGCAATATTAATTATGTCAATTATGTGGCCTGCTTAGCCATGATGCCTAATTACCCTGCGGTACATCATTGATGATACGTTGTGAAATGATAGCTAATTTTGCTGCAGGTTTTATTTGATTAGAACATTGTGCTGCACGCACACATTCAGCCCTCAGAGTTTATTGCTCGGTAGGGAAACCTACATCATAAGCCCAAGTAGGAACATTGTCACTCTTACATGGAATGGGATGAGATTTTCCCAGTGGGGAGGAAGAGAGGTGTTCTATAAAAGGTTGCAGATTTCCTGCCCTAAATCCTTGCTTCTCAGAATGCGGTCCATGGAGCAGCAGCGAAAGGCAGAAACTCAGGCCCCACCTCTGAAAAAAATCTGCATTTTAACAAGATTCCCAGGTGATTCAATTCACAATAAAGATTCTCGAGAAGCACCCCTGTAAGTCACTCCTTCCTTGGCCCCGGGGAGCGGGCAGAGGAATGAAGAATATGAGGAAAAATAGGTCACTGCTCTCGCTACTACTTACACATCAGAACTGAGCCTGTGGCTTGTTTAAAATGAAGATTCCCAGCTCCACCCCCAGAACTTCTGGGTCACAGGTGTAAGAAGACGCCAGTCCTCTGGTTCTTTAACAAGTACCCTCAAAATGTCTGAGGAGCCTTCAGGGTTGAGACCCACCCTTCTGTGCCTATTTGCTCATTGACATTAGAGAAAAGGGAAAGACTGAGGAAGCTGGCAGGAGGGGATTGGGCTGTTCTTAAGAAAC
>NW_021860270.1:0-949 GCF_006229205.1 Suricata suricatta | reverse complement strand
GCAGGCTGTTTATCTGTATTTTCATTAGCTAGTGGCACAGCGAGGAGGAGGCAGCAGAGGTTTAGGGGAAAGGCGTAATTTGAAAAGAATAACGCTGAGGAAGTCACAGCTAGTTACTCCGATTTACTCTGGGGCAGCTCCCATAGCTGAGCCTCCTTAGGTAGCTCCCTTTGCTGGGGGAGGACCATTGTGCTCTGTTGTCATCGTAGAAGGCTCCGGTCCCACCAGCAGGGCCCCCAGGGAGGTGGAGAAGGCTGGGGGAGCAGGGCCGGAGGTCTCTGCCTGGGTAAGTTGAGTGGTGGTGGGGCAGGGGAGTGAGGAATAGAGCACATTCTAGGTGCGTGATGGTCCAGGGGGCAAGGGTGGGGCTGGCATTTTTTCAGGGGGTGTCCATTCAGTGAGGGAGTCTGGTCAGGACCTGGGCTTGGAGGGGGGAGCCGCAGGAGGCGCAGCAAGGAATAGCACGGGCAAGACGGCGGCAGGTTGCGGAATGTGGGGTTTCCACAGGTGAGCGGTGATCAGAGTCTCAGATGGCTGCGTCCTCCCCGGGAGACTCAGTAGGTCTGGAGAAGGTGTGCAGAATTTGCTTTTCTAGCAAGTTCCCCGCTGGTGCTGGTGCTGGTACTGCTGGTCCGGAGGCCACACGGGGAGAACCCCTGATAGTCAGTGGGGAATCAGGACTGGTTTTAGCACGGGACAAGCTTGATGGAAAGACACAAATGGTGGCCTCTGGATGTGGCTGTGAGAACAGTAAGTTCTGGAATCAGCGGTTGTGGTCCCCAGTCAGGGTTATAGCTTGGTGGATCCTCCAGATACATACACCACCTGCTAGCAAAAAATATTTCGAGACCACTGTTACAATTTGAGGACCACAGGCTCTCCTGGTATATATTTCTCAACTTGAGGTTAGAGACCCTGGCTCCCAGAAGACTTCGGTCTAGTTCAGTCT
>NW_021860269.1:0-949 GCF_006229205.1 Suricata suricatta | reverse complement strand
CCAAACTCTTTTATTCAACTGTCTTTGTTGGCCAGTGACATAAAATATTTTATTGCTAACCATAATAATTTCCATTTACATGGTGCTATACCAAGTCACAATGAGTTTGCACACATTTTCTCATTTAAAATATACTAGGAAGGTGAGACATAACCTTTGTAAATTATAATAAAACTTAAGGCACAGAGTCCATTGCATTATGATAATTGTAATTCTGAAAGGGATGATAATGTGTTTCTTCCATTTTTACTCTTAAACTGACTGTGAATCAAAACCTCACAGTGCTTCTGAATCATCACAAAGCCCTGATGAAGCATCATCCTACCTCCCCTTTAGGGGGGCCAGACAAAACCAGCACTGATGGGAAAGAGAAGCTAAACTTTCGCAAGGGAGACCCAGGCGCTTCATTTTTGAATCTACTACAATCCTTTACTAACACAGCATTTTCACATCAAAACCTCATCATGTAAGATGTAATTACACATGCAAGATATGTAATTATCAGGCGCTGGACAGCATGAGCCCCCCTCCTCTAACCCTGCTCTGGGGCAGCACACCAGTACTGCACGTCAGAGGAGCTGACTTCCGTGTGGGAGACTGTTCAGCCAGCAGTCAAAATCCCTGAATTCTTTCAGGTACCTTTGAGAAGTGTTCAGGGACAGCCAGAGGGGCAGGGCCCTCTTATCATCCCCTACATAGCCAGTCTGAACATATTCCAGGCTCTGCAATGCTGCTGCTTCATCTCCTTTTTCTTTTTAACAGCTATTTTGGGGAATAACTGACATATAAAAACTTGATATATTGAATGTAATTTAATGTGAAGATGGTATCACAGGTATATGCGTATTTCAAGGGGCATGTGAGTGTTCAGGGACGAGGAGCAGGCTACACAGAAGGTAGAACCAGCATGTCTTACTGATGGCTCTAGGGAGGGGAAATCACTTGCCCA
>NW_021860268.1:0-949 GCF_006229205.1 Suricata suricatta | reverse complement strand
TGATCTTTGTCAATTTTTCTTTAGTTTGTTTGATACTTTTTGAAATGCTGATTATGATGATTTTGCCAGACAGGAGTTTTTAAACAGCAGGATTTACCAATATTCATGTTTTAGTCTATGGTATTGTATTTTAGATAGACACCAGGTTTAAAGCAATATGGTGTATGAGCTAGCAATTGGGGGAAAAAAGATTTCCTTCTCTCACAGCTTCAGTAATATCAAATAAAGTTATCTTTATAAAATATGGTTTAAGTTATAGGGCGCCTGGGTGGCTCAGTCGGTTGAGTGTCCCACTTCAGCTCAGGTCATGATCTGATCCTGAATTCGAGCCAAGCCCTGAGTTGGGCTCTGTGCTGACAGCTTGGAGCCTGGAGCCTGCTTCAGGTTCTGTGTCTCCTTCTCTTCTTGGCGTCTCCCTGCACTGTACTCTCTCTCTCTCTGTCTCTCTCAAAAATAAACAACATTAAAAAATTTTTAATGTAGTTTAAGTTAAATATACTTGTAATCAGAATTAGAGAATGCCATAAACTAAGCACTCTGTGCATCTCTAAACAAATATAGGGAAAGAAGAAAGAAATATGGAGCAATAATCATTCCATTTTTCAATCTCTTCCTTCTGTTCCATTTTGTCTGTTTCAAATGCCTAATTTTGTTTGAAAACAGAAAATACAAGTATATATATATGTGTGTGTGTGTATTTACATAATATACATGCATATGTATGTAACACATATGAAAGAATCAGAGGTTCAGAGAGAGAAAACAGTGTTTTGAGAATGGGGGGGCAGGCGGGGGAAGGGGGGGGCAGGGGCAGTTGCCTCATTGGCAACTTTTTAAATCGTCTTCAAAATACTCCAAACATGTTATCTTCATTTTTGTTAAGCAAGAAAACAAACACTTCCCCTTTTCCCCCCTCCTGCTTGATATCAGTTTATTTTAAAAAGGCAAC
>NW_021860267.1:0-949 GCF_006229205.1 Suricata suricatta | reverse complement strand
CTATTAATGTGATAAATTGTGTTGAGATAATCTTTTAACTTTAGAAATATCCTGAATTCCTGAAGTAATTCTTAATGTGTCATGATGAGTTATTCATTTAAAATAATTCAGGCATCAATTTGCTTTTACTTAATTTAGGATTTCATATCTATTATAACACAGGAAATAAGTCTGTCATTGTACTGCATATTTCACTAGATACAGTTTTATCAAACTATCACATTTATTAGCATAGAATATGACATTTTGTTAAAATATTTTAAAGTATCACCTGCATTTATATTATTCAAACTCTGAATTAAAATGATGAATTCATAGAGTCCATTTTGGTTCTTCAGTGGCCACGGCAGAATTTAAATGGCTTTATTGGGGCGCCTGGGTGGCTCAGTCGGTTAAGCCTCCAACTTCGGCTCAGGTCAGATCTCACATTCGTGGGTTCAAGCCCTGTGTCAGGCTCTGTGCTGACAGCTAGTTCAGAGCCTGGAGCCTGCTTCAGATTCTGTGTCTCCTTCTCTCTCTGCCCCTCCCCCTCTCGTGCTCTGTCTCTCTCTGAATCACAAATAAATAAAACATTAAAAGAATTTAAAAATAAATAAATAAATAAATGGCTTTATTGTTCTTCCCAAGAGATAGATTTTTGTATTTTAAAAAAATTACAGCGGCGGGGACAGGATTTTCAACTCTTGTCTTGCTCTTGATACGGACTCTTGTGAAGCAGCGCTCTGTTTGTGGAAGAGGCCTTCCCCTTCCAGCAATCTAATAAATAAGCCATGTCTGTTTCTCTTCCCTACAGTAAATAAGCAAATAAATAAACAAACAAATAAATAAAAAGTTTACAACTCATTATCATCTCACACTTTTGTTCAGTAATATAAGTCATTAAATTTTTTTCTTTACTGCTTTTTTGGGCATATTTAATTTATTTATTGTTTGGGTTGAATATTAAGAA
>NW_021860266.1:0-949 GCF_006229205.1 Suricata suricatta | reverse complement strand
GAGAACTTTCGTCCATTTGCCACAACTATACTATATTCAAATACTCCTTCTCTCTTCAAACTATTGTACACGGCCACTTCCTATGAAATGATTCATTATAGCTACATTTTCAAGTTCAGTATAATAAACTGTTACTCATTTGGAATAAAGGAGGTATCCATTAGGATTCCTTGGTGGCACATAGCAACAAATGATCTTCGATAATTTATAGAAAAGAGGACTTTGTTGTAATAATAATACTAACACCTATAGCATTTACTCTGATTAGGCACCGTTTTAAGCATTGGGCTAATTATTTTCTAGAAAACCCTATAGGTAGGCACTATTTCACTTTACAGATGTTAGAAACTGAGGCACAGGAAGTTAAATAACTTGTTCCAGATCACACAGTTAGGATGTTGCCAAACCTGGATCAGAATCCAAGCTCTGTGGCTCCAAAGTCTTAGACACTACAGCCTATCTAGATTATGGAGAAGTCATAAAATCAAAGGGAAGGCTACAAAGGCAGGTTCAGATAAGGTTAGAAATGAGGGTATCCCTAATCGGGGATAAATGAACTGTAATCACCCCCTCAAACAACTTTCTCAGTTAAAATCTCCAGATTCAAAGTCTTGGGAGACTGGCCCAATTAGTCCTTATATAGGAGAGGGCAGGGCACCTTAACTAAAGTTCTAGTAAGGCTGCATGCAAAGGGAAAAAATCAATTCCCTAAGAAGAAATGGGGGTGTTGTTATAAAAGGAAAGGGATTTGGGAGGAGTGGGCAGCAAAACAATGCCCACTACATGAAGCATGAAGGAAAGATTTTTATTCATATTAACAAAAAGTTCACAGTGGCATTTGTGTGAGACCTCTCAACTGCTTTAAGAACATGTCCTCAGTAGGCCACTTTATTTGGAAGAGATATCTGTGCCCCTTTCCTGCTAGTAACCCCACTCCAAGCCCACGCTG
>NW_021860265.1:0-949 GCF_006229205.1 Suricata suricatta | reverse complement strand
GCCAAATATGGGTAAAAATGTTCTTTTCTCTGGGTGAAAATGCTTCTATGTCTGGAGATCAATTTTGGATCATGTTGATAGAATTAAAAAGTATCCTGAAATGGAGTAAATCTGGACATATTGGTCCCACTTTTGACATATATTATGAAAGGTAGAGAAATCTATAATATACTGGTTAGAACCTTGAGCTTGATCTCATATGGGACAAAACTCTTCTTTATAATTTAACCAATGAGAGCACAGGAATATAAAATTAACAGTAATATCAGTGATACCATGCCATATGGCTTCTTAGATTATATGGTCCCTTTCTTCTTAAATGAAGAAAGCACTTAAAAATTTTTATATTATTTAATACAAGTTGAAGTTCAGTAAGAAAGTGTGAAAAGCCTATGAAATGTTCAAAAATCCACAGTGAGTAAATTAGTCATAAAATGACTCTAGAACATCAATAAACCACTGTATTGGTCCTTTAGGCAACAACACCGTCTTTCAGGCCAAAGGTCGATATTTTCAAGGCCTTAGTAAAAGCTTTCAGTAATGATTGTCAGATTGAAATAGAATTATCGTAAGATTCCTATGTTTTCTCACATGTCTTACTATATCTTCCATAGTAAGTTTTATCTTGTACTTCTCATCCTCCTAAGATATAAAATAAGGTTTGAGTCTTTATCATAACTAGAAAGTTTCCTCCAAAACAAGAGCTTCTAAAGGTTTTTTTGAAATATTTTCTTGTAAACACAGACACATTGATGATTTTTTTGTCAAAAAAGTATGTGTGTCAAACATATTGAGATCTTTTTTAAAAAAAATGTTTTGTCTATATTCAAGAGAGAGAGACAGAGTGTGAGCAGGGAAGGGGCAGAAAGAAACTGAGACAGAATCTAAAGCAGGCTACAGGCTTTGAGCTGTCAGCACAGAGCCTGATGTGGGCCTTGAACCCACAAAC
>NW_021860264.1:0-949 GCF_006229205.1 Suricata suricatta | reverse complement strand
CATCCCGTATGTGTCACGACAGCAAAGAGGACCCTTCCACGGAAGCTCACCCGCCAGCCACCTGCCGTCTATCTTTCCTAAGCAGCAGCCGCAGCAGCAGTGTGACCTTGACCCTAAAGCGATGCATCCTCAGTGCAGAAGTTTGGAACGAAAATAACATAGAAGGAAGGGGGAAAGGGAGAATTCGAACGCCACCGCCTCAAAGGTGTGAAACAGCTCATGTTAGCAGATCCCTGTTCACACGGTTCTTGAGCAAAACATCGCTCCATGGACCTCACAGTGTTCCTGCCCCTGCCCCCAGGCTCCGAGGACAGGACAGGCCTGCGGTTTTCCAGAATTCTTGATAAAGCCAGAACTTGCTGGAGCCAACGTTTTCGAAGCAATATTTTATGAGTCAGGGAGAGGCAGGCAGGCAGTTGCTTTAGGACCCCCTGGAGCTGGATGCGGATGGACGCATTTGGGAAGTGACCTTGCTCAGCGTCTACTGAGACAGCCCAGATGTGAAGGGACACCCTCTCCTCCCTCCAGCAAACCCCATCCAAAGGAGAAGATGATTCGTGGGAACAAATCACCTTCGGAAGAACCCGTAGGACTGCGGCGTGGGGTGGAGATAGGACACTCTCGCACCTGTAGTCCCCTCCTTCTGCCGGCCCGTCACCCCTGCTGGGACCCTGCAAGAGGCCCCGTGGGACAAAGGAAGTGAGCCACATACGATCCCACCGACTGCATTTACCAGTGAAGAGGCTGAGACTCAGAGCGGGTGGCAGCTCCAAGTCCCACGTCCTAAACGTTGCTCAGGACAAGGACTCAGCCCGCTTGCCCGTCTCCGGAGTTCCCTTCCTCTAAGTGTTTCCACATCCCCCGTAAAATCGAGAATTTGATAAGGCAACGTTGATCTCCGTATAGTTTAATAAAGTTGTAATGAGGGGCGCCTGGGTGGCTCAGTCGG
>NW_021860263.1:0-1884 GCF_006229205.1 Suricata suricatta | reverse complement strand
TTGTTGTTGTTGTTTATTCATTTCCTGAGAGAGAGACAGAGTATGAGCAAGGGAGGGGCAGAGAGAGAGGGAGACACAATCTGAATCAGGCCCCAGGCTCTGAGCTGTCAGCACAGACCCCCACGCAGGGCTCGAACCCACAAACCACGAGATCATGACCTGAGCCCAAGTTGGACGCTTAACTGACTGAGCCACCCAGGCACCCCGAAGGACAGTTTCTAAATAGATCACCCTAACAGAGACTAAAACCAAGCCTAAAAGGATTAAATTGATCTGCTAGTGATTGGACTGCCTGCCAAAACAAAACTCAACACCCTTTAAAGGAAGGAAACATAATCTAGACACCTTAATTCTTAGATAAATGAAGAAGCAGGAGACCGTGACCCATCACCAGGAGAAACAAAGCCAGTTAACAGGAACAGACCCCAGGGGATCCAGAAGTTGCAGTGAACTCCTTTAAAGTCTTTGCTTCATAAATACATTCGAGGACTTAAAGGAACACATGAGCACAATGATGAAGGGTCTGAGCAGGAACATGGAAACTGTAAAAAGAACCAAACGAGCACTGGAGGGCGCAAGAGTCAGTGGTGTCAGAGAAGCCACTATGCGAGTTTGCGTATGGCCCACAATCCGTGTGCCCGTCCTCAGCTCTGCTCGCCCAGCAGCCGTCTTCCAGATCAGGAGGTCTGACAAGGTCGATCATCCTTTCTCAGGGGCGGCCAGAGATGGCACACGACTCTGTAATAACACGGAGAAAGGGTCCCGCTAACCCACAGCAACAGGGGCAAGCCTTGGAAACTTTCTGTGGGGCAAAGGAAGGCACGTACCAGAGTGTGATTCCGTTTGTAAGAAGTTTGACACATCTAGGGAGATAGCAGAACAGTGATGGCTTCTGCGGAGTGAGGTTTTCCTGAAAGGGTAAGAGGAAACTTTCCAGAATGATGAAACTACACTGTATCTTGAATAGTAGATACAGGGGTGTATATATTTGTCAAAATACATCAAATTATACATGTGAAGTTTATTGTATATAAATGTTACCTTTATTGAGGTAAACATACATACATTAATATGCATTAATAGCAATTATTAATTATTGCTTAATTATTAATAATATTAGTGATTAATGGGTGATTAATCATATTAATAGATAAACATACATAAATTAATTTTCTGAGAGATTTGAGCTAGTATCATATGATAGATGGACAGGTAGATAGATAGTAACAATAAAAAAGAAATCGAATTCTCATGAATTAAAAATTAGCTAGTTAGACTAGCAGATTAAAGACAGTTGAATTTCAAATATATGTGAGCTGGAAAATCAAATCAATAAATTCTCCCAGAATATAGTATACAAGGACAAAGAAATATAAAATATGAGAGACCGTGAACACAGAAGATGAAGAATGGACCTATCTGACAGAAATCAGCAAGGAGAGAAGACAGATGAAAGATAAAGACAGAGCAGCTAGTCAACAAAATAGTAGAAGGGAAGCTTGTGGAGAGATGGGAAGTCATTGTAGGGCCTCCTAGATGTTCAGCACGATGCTCAATAGTGACACCTGGACGCATCTGATAACATTTGGGGGCTTCAAGATTAAAGAGAGTTCCTCAAAGAAATTAGATGTAGAAGGGCACCTGGGTGGCTCAGTCAGTTGAGAGTCTGATTCTTGCTTTTGGCTCTGGTCATGATCTCCACGCTGAATGTGGAGCCTGCTTAGGATGGATTCATTCATTCTCATTCTCATTCTCATTCTCATTCTCATTCTCATTCTCATTCTCATTCTCATTCTCATTCTCATTCTCATGATTCCCTCTCTCTCTCTCTCCCTCTCTCTCTCTCTCTCTCTCTCTCTCTCTCTCTCTCTCTCTCTCTCCCCC
>NW_021860262.1:0-949 GCF_006229205.1 Suricata suricatta | reverse complement strand
TTTCATGTGCCTGTAGGCCATCTGGATGTCCTCTTTGGCGAAGTGTCTGTTCATGTCTTATGCCCATTTCTTCACTGGGTTATTTGTATTTTGGGCCACCAGAAGCCTTCTAGAACTGATCAATGAATTTAGTAAAGTTGCAGGGTACCAAATCAATGTACAGAAATCAGTTGCACTCTTATACACCAAAAATGAAGCAGTGGAAAGAGAAATCAAGAAACTGATCCCATTCATTATTATACACTATTATTGACAGCAGGTTTAACCATTCACATTACCTAGAGTATTCGTTACTTTTGGAGGGACCCAATCACAACATTTAGAGTGTTAACCAATTACAGAGTGGACCCAGGACCCAGGACCCTCACGTAGGTGTGACCAGCCTTCTAGGCCTGCCCTTAGAAATGTTAAGGGTGTTAACTGACCTTTCCTGATTGGTTGTTACAAGGGTGGTCCCTCCTGCCTTGGGCAATGTGTGCCCTTCTACTGTCTAATGATTAGAGTCAGTTTGGTTCAGACCTGCGTCCTTACATTCCCCCCTCTGTCTTGTTACTGACCCAATCTTGGGTCACCTGAGTTACCACTGTACCCCTAAAGCCTGGCATAGCCCTCCTTGGTGTAAGGGGAATTTGGGGGGGATAAAGAAATCTTGGGCATAACAGAATAATCATGGGGAATTTATAAGGATAAACTGGAACCTACAAGCATGGCTTCAGCCCAGGAAGATAAACTGCAATCTATACAGATAAAGTGACACATACATCTGTGTCTCACTGTCTCCAACCTTAATGATGCGTGTGACCTGAGGGAAACGTTGGTGCTCTTTGCCAAGCAGTAATATATTCATTCTGCCCAGGGTTCAGAGCAGCAGAAGGAAGCAATATGGTAGAACTGCAGGAGCCATGAGCCAACAAGGTGAGCCAAAAGGGCAGAGACAGCTCACATGAAG
>NW_021860261.1:0-949 GCF_006229205.1 Suricata suricatta | reverse complement strand
TGTGCGTATTCACAATAGATTTATAGATTTATAGGTTTATAGATATTATTGTGAAAAACACATCATGAGACACATGAGATACGATCATGTTTCAAAAGAAGTTACAATACATGGTGTTAATTCATTATTCAACTGTTAGAGAATATAACAAAAAGCATTCAATGGAATTAACTTGTGAAATATGCAGCCCCAAGCCCACTTGGTCAAGTGCGTAGAATGTAGACTATTCTACTTTAATTTCAAATATAAATTCATTTCTTTATGTTCCCCTTTCATATCACAAAATAATAATTTTAGTGAGTTCACAGGTTGTCTTATTAAATTTAATAATTAAAATGGTATGGCTTGGGGGACAGGCTGATATTACAAAGAAAAGAGAATCCAGGGACACTGACCTAGGGCACCTAAGATGTGTTGCCAGACTGCTCTGGCCAAAGAGACATTCAAGCTCTATAGAAATGCAAATGAGGGAGAAGAGTTAGTTGCAGATTTAGCATCTGAAACGGGCCTTAAAGAATGTCACATTGGGACAAGTAACAGTACAGGGGGTGTATTGTAGGTGAAGGACACAGTGTGGGCAAGTGCAGGGAGACAGGAAAGTTTCACGTTTCTAGGAAAACAAGGATGTTGAGCGTGCGTGTAGAATTCATGTCTGTGGTTTGTGAGAAGCAAGCACGGAGAAGTACTATGTATGGTCCCTGAGAAGCCAAGGCCTAAAGGGATCAGATACGAGGTTTGGTGTTAATTCGTGAAGGTTGTGTGGGAGCACCCAGGATGTGTCATCCCTCTTTCTGTGCTGTCGGCACAGAGCCTGCTTGGGATTCTCTTCTTCTCTGCCCCTCCCTCCCTCCCTCCTCTTTCTCTCTCTCTCTCTCTCTCTCTCTCTCTCAAAATAAATAAACTTTAAAAAACAGTCAGTGTGTTATGCATCCATAAGATTTAAGTACAC
>NW_021860260.1:0-949 GCF_006229205.1 Suricata suricatta | reverse complement strand
GTTTCTTAAGAACAGCCCAATCCCCTCCTGCCAGCTTCCTCAGTCTTTCCCTTTTCTCTAATGTCAATGAGCAAATAGGCACAGAAGCGTGGGTCTCAACCCTGAAGGCTCCTCAGACATTTTGAGGGTACTTGTTAAAGAACCAGAGGACTGGCGTCTTCTTACACCTGTGACCCAGAAGTTCTGGGGGTGGAGCTGGGAATCTTCATTTTAAACAAGCCACAGGCTCAGTTCTGATGTGTAAGTAGTAGCGAGAGCAGTGACCTATTTTTCCTCATATTCTTCATTCCTCTGCCCGCTCCCCGGGGCCAAGGAAGGAGTGACTTACAGGGGTGCTTCTCGAGAATCTTTATTGTGAATTGAATCACCTGGGAATCTTGTTAAAATGCAGATTTTTTCAGAGGTGGGGCCTGAGTTTCTGCCTTTTGCTGCTGCTCCATGGGCTGCATTCTGAGAAGCAAGGATTTAGGGCAGGAAATCTGCAACCTTTTATAGAACACCTCTCTTCCTCCCCACCGGGAAAAATCTCATCCCATTCCATGTAAGAGTGACGATGTTCCTACTTGGGCTTATGATGTAGGTTTCCCTACCGAGCAATAAACTCTGAGGGCTGAATGTGTGCGTGCAGCACAATGTTCTAATCAAATAAAACCTGCAGCAAAATTAGCTATCATTTCACAACGTATCATCAATGATGTACCGCAGGGTAATTAGGCATCATGGCTAAGCAGGCCACATAATTGACATAATTAATATTGCTTTTCTACAAATCCTGTCTTTAGATTTCCTCTTCTCATTCCATCATGTTCTTCCCAATGTTCTCACACGTACAGTGATATGAGTAAGTTTAAACCAAGCTACAGATGATTTTGTGAAGCCATTTTGTTTCGGACATAGGGAATAGTGTTGGAAAATAGAAAGGGGCTTGAAAAGTAAGTCATTAAGGAAA
>NW_021860259.1:0-949 GCF_006229205.1 Suricata suricatta | reverse complement strand
GGGAAGATACGTATAGCAGGGTCGCTTTCTTCTCTGGAGGCCCTCATTGTTCCGTGGGCTCCTGCTGTTTTGGGTCATGTCTACGGTCCAAAACTCATGTGATTGGGCATCTGGCGTCTGGCAGAGGGTGGAGGGGGGTGCATATATTTCCCTTATAACATTCTTTCTGGAGGGAGGTGAAGGAGCCGAACGCACTTGCGTTCCTGATACCATGGGAAGCTGTCCCTAGTGTCTTATAGGAATCCTGGGGGCAAGGTGGGCATGTGGCGGTTTTGAGGTGAGAGAGGTTAACACAGTATAAGGGCAATACTTAATAGTCCTCCCCTCTCGAGTCGGGGTGTGACATCCAGCATTCAGCCTGCCACACAGGCACCTGGCTCAGTCCTAAGCAAGGCAGTGTGTCCCTAGCTAGTTCCCGGGGGTGTGGGCTCATAGGAGAAGGCGAGGATGGATACGGGGTGCTTTCAGAACGGGAGGAGGGCAGAGTTACTGCAATGAAGGCAAGACATGAGATTGTTTGGATGTTAAAACAGAACCCAGAGTGGAATGGATACAGAATGTTGATGCTTGAGGAATCAGTGCTGGGTTGCAGTGGAGACCAACGTCGCATGAAGAGGCGTGCTTGGGACATTGTGAATGCTTCTTTCTGTCCATCCAGTAAAGACACAGACAAATGTGGACCTCAGGGGACAGGTTGCTGTATGAGGTATAATTTTGTAAGGGCCCTGTTAAGTTCCTCGTGTAATTGAAGGAGTAAGCAATGAATACCGACAAGGAGCACGTGACCTTTGGGGTTCGATGAACAACACCCAGAGAGTAAATTGTCAATACACAAAAATAGAAAATCGAAGAAATGGAGGGACAGAACAATCAAAATCAAGGTAACTTTGACATATACCAAAATTATTTGAGAGGTACAATAACTTGAGGACAAGACATTTTCATAGAG
>NW_021860258.1:0-949 GCF_006229205.1 Suricata suricatta | reverse complement strand
AAAAAAAAAAAGAAAAAAAAAAGAAAAGCGGGGAGGAAAAATCTGAGGCTTCCACCTCTGGAAAACAAACATTAGAAGCAATTTATTATATTATTGTTAATGCCTTAAAGTGGGGTTCTGCTTACCCCAAAAGTCAAGAAAGACTAAAGAGATAACAAAGAAGAACCTATGTCTGCTGTGAACTTGGAATCTGACTCTACAACACTCAAACGATAATTTACGCTCTAAGCCATGCCTAGATCCTACTCAGGAATAGGTATGACAGTCAGTTAGCTTACGTTCAACTTGATTGCTCACAGTTCCAAGAAAGAAGCTCTGGTTCTAGACATCTTCTTTTTCCTTAGATATCCCCTCCATTCGTTACTTCGCAGAAGCAAGAAAAGCAGATGTTCTGTAAAAATCATTTTAAGTTGCATAGGACAAAAAAAATCTATCAGAACATAACCACAAAGGCAGCTATGTTCACCACTATCAAAAAAAAAAAAAAAAAAAGAAAGAAAAGATTGGGGACTGCTGGGAACTTATGTGGAGAAGAGAGAATTCCTTTAGGTCATGATTTATATAACAAAATTATTATCACTCAGTGAATGAGCATCAATATCACACCGTGGGAGATAGGGGCAGGATTGTTTTATATCCTGATAGGCACCCTTAAATGCTAGTATACCTTGTTATTTTCTAGTTGATAGGAAAAACACAAAATTGCAAATGATGCGATACATCCTCATAATTTTAATATCACCTCCCCTGGCAGCCTATTCAAAGCACCTAAAGACATTGATGACAACTTTAAAAATAGACTGTGGGATTTATTATGTTACAGAACGTATTCAATGATTCAGTATTTTTATTGTATTATGATATCAAGATATAAGGATACCAAAATCTGTATTAGAGTTCTACCAAAAGAATAAAACTAGTAGGAGATAGATAGATGAGAGAGAGAGAG
>NW_021860257.1:0-949 GCF_006229205.1 Suricata suricatta | reverse complement strand
CTTAGATGCACTAATGGTAGAGACTTCTTTATTAGTATGAACTTGAATGAACAGAGCATCAGTGAAAAAGTTGGCAGAAAAATCTTGTCACCCTGGGAAAAGAAGACAGTTTTCTTAAACTCAGGTCTATATAGGAAAAAAAAAGTAGTCAAATAATATACCTCTACATATCTGTGATTTTAATACTGCATTCACGTTGGTGTATAGTTTAATATCATACTACCTGGAGGGTCTGGGTTAGAAACTAAATTAAAGTGGTCTCAGGTTGGTATAAAAACAGATGCCTAAATAATGCAAGACCAAATCCTCTTTGGAAAAACACAGATATATTCAAAACCTCATGATCCCTGACAATGATATTGACTGTGAATTCACAATGAAACATTTTAAAACATGGGGACGCAAGTTGATATAAACAGGAGCAAAGAATAGAGTTTGCAAGTACTTCAGATTAGAATTTCCACATACTAGGGTTAGAACAAGAAAAATAAAGGAAAAACATATAAGGCAAACACTAACCATAAGAAAGCTAATGTAGTTATCTTAGTGTGAGATAAAAGTAGATATTGTGGCTAAAGGTATAAAAACGATGCAGAGAGCATTTGCTTAATGGGAAATCATTTAATGCAGTAACAAACTACATTTAAATGCTTATTAAAAACTTTTGATTTAAAGATCACAAGAGTGGAAAATGGACAAATCCACTTTCCTGTGCAGAGATTTATTTATTTGTTTATTTATTTTAATGTTTTATTTATTTTTGAGATAGGGAGAGACATAGCATGAGCCGGGAGGAGCATAGTGAGAGGGAGACATAGAATCAGAAGCAGGCTCCAGGCTCTGAGCTGTCAGCACAGAGCCAGACGCGGGGCTTGAACCCATGAACATGAGATCATGACCTGAGCCGAAGTTGGAAGCTTAAACGACTGAGCCACCCAGGCGCCCTGAC
>NW_021860256.1:0-949 GCF_006229205.1 Suricata suricatta | reverse complement strand
GTACTCCCACACCAACCACAAGTACTACCATACCTGTCCCCGTGAGCACGACAACCACCACAAGTACTTCTACACCAACCTCCAGTACTCCACCTGTGCCCGTGAGCACGACAACCACCCCAAGCACTCCCACACCTGCCACCAGCACCACTACAAGTGTGAGAACCACCCCCTTGACTCTGACTCCAATGTCAGTTTCAACAACACATGAGCCTTGTTTACAAATGTTGTGCAACTGGACCCAATGGATCGACGGCAGCTACCCTGAGCCTGGTATAAACAGTGGAGATTTTGACACTTTTCAAGATTTGAGAGCCAAAGGACATAAATTCTGTGAAAAGCCCAGCAATGTGGAGTGCAGGGCACAGTTCTTCCCGAACATCCCACTGGCGGAGCTGGGGCAGGACGTGATCTGTGACAAGAGCGTGGGGCTGCTGTGCCTCAACAGGAACCAGTTGCCCCCCATCTGCTATAACTACGAAATCCGGATCGAGTGCTGTGAACTGGTGGATGTGTGCAGAAGCACCACACACTCCACCCGAGAGACCGGCACCCAGACACCGCTCACCGGGACCACCGGGGTCTCCTCGCTTCCCACACGGCACAGCACCAGCAGCTCCGTGCATGTGGCCCCCTCAAGCAGCGTCACATCCAGCACACGCTCCACCTCCGCTCCAGGAACCAGCCCGACCTCCGGCCCTGCAACCAGCACAGCCTCTGTTCCCACACCCGAAGCAACCCCCACTCCTCCCGTGACCGTCACCTGCCAGCCACGGTGCCGGTGGACCAAGTGGTTCGACGTGGACTTCCCGTCCCCGGGGCCCCACGGAGGAGACACGGAAACCTTCGGCAACATCGTCAGGAAGGGAGAGAAAATCTGTCGCCGGCAGGAGTCCATCACGAAGGTGGAGTGCCGGGCCGAGGACCACCCGGATGTCAGCCTCGAGGC
>NW_021860255.1:0-949 GCF_006229205.1 Suricata suricatta | reverse complement strand
AACTCTTTGCAACTCCAAAGGGCCAACAGCTTTTCAAGTCAGGCCCGGCCATCAGGCCAATATGAAGGCACAGAGTCAAAGCAAAGGGACAGCAGACATTCCGCTGCAGGGACAGCCTGACCAGCAGCTTTGATGCACTTGCACACGGCATGTGGGCCTCCATTAACACTCCCGCTTTGGGGTGTCAGGAATGCTGGGGACGAGGCCAAGGGCATTCCACCAACATGGGCCTTGGACAGACACATTCCATCTTCCAGATCCTGATGGGAAGCAGGGCCGAAAGATGGTTGCGGACCCTCACGAGCTGCCTTTTGCAGCCCTTTTGATAGAAAAGTCAGCTGAGGGGCGCCTGGGCGGCTCAGTCAGTTAAGCCTCCGGCTTCGGCTCAGGTCATGATCTCACAGTTCGTGGGTTTGAGCCCCGCGTCGGGCTCTGTGCTGACAGCTAGCTCAGAGCCTGGAGCTGCTTCAGATTCTGTGTCTCCTTCTCTCTCTGACCTTCCCACTGTCTCTCTCTGTCTCTCAAAAATAAATAAAGAACATAAAAAAAAGAAAAGGAAAGTCAGCCAATCATTCCCCGTTCTGAGCTTGCTGAAGGCGCGCATGGCAGCCTCGGGAGCCGGCACAAGAGCAGGGTTTCCGTCTGGGCGGTGGGTCTAACTCTAAAGAGCGAGCCTCCGATCTGGGGGGCCTGCAGTGAGCGTTGGCAAAGTGCGGTGACCATGGAAACCCCTTCCCGGCTCTGTGGTCCGGACTCCGGGTTCTTGTCACCCGCAATGTCCACATATTTATTTTATCCAAATTTTAATGTGTCCTAACGATTCTGAAGCTGCTCCCTCCGTAACTGGCTCACATGAAAGAGCACACTCCCCCTGACACGTCCAGTTCAAAGTGAAACGGTGCCTTTTTTGAAGCAAGTTCATGGCCGTGTTCATAGACGCATCCCCCCC
>NW_021860254.1:0-949 GCF_006229205.1 Suricata suricatta | reverse complement strand
CCTGCAATAAATGCCACAGTTTTCATGTGGACAGGGCAGTGTTCATAATGGCACCTCAATTGAAAGAAGGAGGTGGGTAAATGGTTCTGGCTTAGGTGAGATTCTGCTTTCTGCACTAAGTTCATTTTTAACAGTTATATACTTTACATTTTTTCTTCCTTTGAGGTAATAAGGTGGCATATGTTTCACAGAACCACTGTGAACACTCTATTCCTGGCAGATAAACTGTGAACTGAAGGTGCCGACAGAGGCACACACATGTTTGAGGACTGCATTTATATCATGCAGTATAAGTTGTGTCTATTTCTTCGTTTGAAAATTTTAGTGGGTTAGAAGATGTAGTTACCGAATTACTTATTTCTTATTTTTTGGATGTTTACATATTTTGAGAGGTAAAGACAGATCATGCGCAGGGGAGGGGTAGGCAGTGAGAGCAGGAGACACAGAATCCAGGGCAGGGTCTACGCTCCAAGATGGTAGCACAGATTCTGACACAGGGCTTGACCTCAGGAACCGTGAGATCGTGACTTGCACTCAAGTCGAAGACTTAACTGACTGAGCCACCTGTACAGGCACCCCTCTATGTATCAAGTTCTAATGTGAATTAGCAGTTCACAACAGTGATGTCGAGATCGGGTTTTGTCTGAATCAGGAGTTAGAATGGGAAACTGAGTCTGCATTTCTAAGAAGGTATTAGCAAATAACACACAGGTAAAATTCCATGGAAAGAATTATCAAAGTAACAAAAATGAGTGGGGTTTCTATGCAATCCAGATTGTACAGATTAAAGCAAGACAGCCAATAGTAGTACATTCTGAGCATTAGTAATAACTAGATTCCAAAAGTTTACATACATCAATGCACACACACACACACACACACACACACAGAGTCTTGGGGACATATTACTCTTCCCCTTTGTAGAATATTTTGTCCTGCATCCAGTAAA
>NW_021860253.1:0-949 GCF_006229205.1 Suricata suricatta | reverse complement strand
TGGGCGAACCATGCAGTATTTAATATATAGTAGCAGAGTATTTACTATTGAAGCTTGAAAAGATGTGAGTTCTTTGTGTGCAATCTTTCATTTATGCATGTGAGAGGGTTGTCTTTTTTTCTTTAATGTTTTTACATTGTAGTACTTGTTTTGCTTGTTGGTGGTGTTTGCTTATTTAATACATTCTGTCAAGGACAAAAAAAAAAAAGAAATAGCTGGAGAACAATAGAAGTACACATTTAGACCAAGAGAGGTCTTCACCGACCATCATGATTTCTGCACAATGTAAGGCAGAGTAATTTTCTCCTCTAGTCACAGGTTGATGGAGTGTGGGGCATTCTGCAGATGAAACTAAAAATAGAATCTTACTATAGTCCTTATTAGATGTCATTAGGAGAGAGTTTTATACATTTTTAATGTGTCTTTTATTAAAATGAGAGATATATCACTCACATCATCCGGACCTAAAAAAGGCAGAAAGGACATTTAACATATTCTGTCACAAGAGGCAAACTAACAAGTCCTTTAAAAGTTGACCAAGCCTCCCTCAGAGTGAATTTCTTACCTACTTTGCTACATGTCACAACATGACAATGGTTTTTTTTTTTCCATTTTCATAATACTTTTTAAAATTTGGGATCAGATTCCACTCGTGAGTCCTAACTCATTGTCTACACTGATACTAATTTTCTGCCTATAAAGATTATTCTTTCATTGCTTGTTGGACCCAATGTAAATTTATTCTTGATTTGACTCTTACATTTATATAATGTGGATTATTTTTTAAAGGTCAAAATAAATACCATATTGTAATAGTTTTTTATTGTCCTAAACATTTTAAGAGTCATTGCTAAGTAGCTTTTAGGAATGGCACTTTCCAACTACAGAGACATTTCCTTAACATAATATGTCACAGGAGTTGGAAAGTAGTAATTGAATATATATTTTT
>NW_021860252.1:0-1884 GCF_006229205.1 Suricata suricatta | reverse complement strand
AAAACTATTTTTATTATATCTGTAATTTGTACTATATGGCTTCATTTATCTAATGTCCTTATAAAACAGGCCAGTCTTGTCAGCACTGAAAACTTGCTCTTCTACATAGTCTAACCCCTCAATAACATCTTGGATATATTTAATAAATACTTCCACAGCCTCTTGATCTGCAGAACTTGCCTCACCTGCAGGTTTAACACTTTTCACACCTCGTCACCCTTTGGAAAATTTCCCATTTCTTAACCATGGATAACATGACCATAAATTTCTTTGGCTTGTTTAGTTGACAACAAGACTGTCATTATGACTTTTTAAAGTTTATTTATTTCTTTTGGAAGAGAGGGTGGCAGAGAGAATCCCAAAGAGGCTCCATGCTGTCAGTGCAGAGCCAGACACGGGGCTCAATCCCACAAACTGTGAAATCCGTGACCTGAGCTGAAATCAAGAGTCGAACACTCAACTGACTGAGCCACCTAGGCATCCTGTCATTATTACTTTAAAAAAAATCTGTTTTCATATCAGAATATACAAATTTATCTACTCTCCTTCTTATTTATAGCTTCATAACACGTAATATAACACTTAACACAAAGTAATAAATATGTTACTTTAGCACTTTCAGGAGAGGCCTCATATAGGGAGAAATAAATGTCTTCTTTCTTTTTCTAAATATAGTATGTTACTGATTCATTAACATCAAGTCAAACACCCAAAACTCATGCCTGGCCCAAACTCACCCAGTGGGTATTTTCTCCGTAAGCCCCATCACACCATTCTTGCTTTAGCACTGTGCCTTGGGGCCATTAAAAGCAGTGAAACTGGCAGCATTAAAACAGAAAAATGTGGAAAAATACAGCATTATATCAGCTATGAAAAGGATTCAGTCTAAAGTATGAGAGCTGAAACAGGAAGACAGAGCATCACCTCATTTAAACTTAGCTGGAAACAGGAGTGATAGGTAACTGAAAACCTTTCTTGCTCTGTCCATGTGCTGGATTGGCTCAAAAAAGTGTCTTGAATTGATTTAAGGTTTTCAAGTAAATGCTAGAGAGTAAGGAAATGTGCAAAGAAGAACTCTGTGAATAATGAGGAACAGCTTTATATAAAGTGAACATAAGTTCATGATCCTTCCAACTTCAGTCCTCGAGCCTAGAGTTTATTATTCTTTGTAAGATTGTAAGTTTCATATCACACGGTGTGTTCCTCTTGAGTACCACCAACATCCTGGATGATTATTTGTAATTTGCATATAGGAAACACACATACTTAGGGTTGTTTTAGGTTCTGTGGGTGTTTAAAGTTGCATAGAGTCATGTGTCCCCCCCATAGAACCACATGAGATCGGTGCATTATCTCACGAAGCCCCTCATAGTGCACCTTTGTAGTCAACCCTTTGTCTCTCTCAACCCTGACAACTAATTTTCTTTCTGTTCCCACAGATTTGCCATTGCAGAATGTACCCAAATAGAACTATATAATGTGTAATCTCTTGATCAGAATTGTTTCACATAAACTGAAATTATATTTCATTCATGTTTATTGCTAAATCGGTATGTGGGTCTTCTCCAGTCCAAACAGTATTCCCTTAGATAGCTACCCCACAGTTAGTGTATGTGTTTACATACTGAAGAACATGTGGGTGGTCTCCAATTTATGGTGACTATGAATAATGATGCTTTGTGCGAAAAGATTTCATTACACTTGAGTAAAATAACTAGAAGTGGGATTACTGGGCTTTTTGTTAATTCTATGTTGGATGTTACCAGTGACTTAAACTGCTTTCTCAACTGACTGCACCATTTTGTAATCCATCCACAATTTGTGAAAGTTTCTGTGGTTTTGCCTCAAGCATTTGATGTTGTCTTTGAAAAAAAGACAATTTGC
>NW_021860251.1:0-949 GCF_006229205.1 Suricata suricatta | reverse complement strand
AGTGCTCAGTGACTTCCTTGGTGATGGCACAGCAAATGATAAATGGCTTTTACCCGAAGAAATGTTTATTAGTGTGAAGAACTGAGGAAATGCTCTTAACTGCACTTCATGTTTCAGGAAAATAACAGATCTTTTGGTCAAAGACCTCTGCAAAATATTACTTGTACACCTGATTCTAAATCATTCCACAATCAAAACATATTAAAAGTTGTGAAGGACCAGAAATGATCACAAAACCACTTAATTTTAATTATAAATATAAATAACCAGGACATCTCTTTTTCAGTTACTATTAAAATCTATATAACAAATATTTCAAAAACATTAAATCTGGTTATAGTGGCTACAAGGATAGTGCTTCATATGTGACACTTAAACTTATCAGTAAGAGTGGAAAGAATAGAACATTCGGATTACTTAGGCTCTTTTGCTGGCCAGCTCTCTGGTTATAAACAATCCCTTATCCTCTCTAATCTCCAGTTTCCTCATGTGTAACACAGGCACAACACCCTGTGAGTGTATTTATGACACAAACAATCTCCTGTGGGTTTTCACCATGATGTTGGGGAGCCCTGCCCTCTCCGTATCTAGACTATTATCTCTTATTCTGCCTCTGTATCTACTTGTTTGTTTCTGACCATTTCTCTACGCCTGTTTCTAAGTCTTCATCTGTCTTTGCCTCCCACCCTGCTGATCCCTCCCTTTGTGGAAGGTCTTCCCTGTCTGTCATATACCCACCAACTGGCTCAAAAATCTAACTGCAAATCTAATGACTTGATGTTGAGTTAAACACAGGCACCTTCTCTCCCTTCTATCAATGCAATGTGAAGTTTCCGTCTTTTCTACATAAGGGGGTAAATTCCCATCTTAATTTTTTCAAGATACAATTCCCATCCTAATTCTTTGAATAATTTCTTGATTATTGTCAGTTTCTTAAAATAAAGATATT
>NW_021860250.1:0-949 GCF_006229205.1 Suricata suricatta | reverse complement strand
CCTAAGTTCAAATGATGATTCTCCCAAGCTATAAGCTCGGTTGTTCCCGTTTTAGTAAACCAAACTGCCACATAGGAAGCCAGTCTATATTCTTAAATCTTTAGAAAGTCAGGTAAGTGATCGATCAGGCAGTTGCCCTGGGAGAAATCAGTCTCTCCTTGTTACAGCCTCCATATATTTGCCATTGTTGTTTTGCGTCTTTGTTCACTGCCAAAGGATTAGAGAAATCTCGTGGCCGAGGAAAGGAACAGTCTGCTTCCCGCATCCAGTCTCTCCACCCAGGCAAGAACACTGGGTCAAGGTACAGAAGAACATGGCAGTTGGCCCAGAAATGATTGGGAACAGGGAAGCAACAACCTCAGAATCACAAAGGCTAAAGGGAGGAAGTGGAGTTGAGGGGTATGCAGAGAACTGGCAGAGAAATGAACTTGGGTCACACAGTGAATGGAAGAAAAGGGTGATTGTTTCCAGTTAAATCTCTTTTCTTCCTTTTGTTGAATTAAAAATCACAACTAAAAGCTTGGAGGATTTATAGGCTTTGTTTAAGGAGCATATCTTTTTTCTCCTTCAATAAAACAATATCTTGAGAGATGAATAGGATTGCAAATGAATTTTTTTTTTAATCGGGGGAGACATTAAAAAGCAGGCAACAGTATAAACATACGTATTTTTATCTAGTCATTGCAAATGTTTCAGCAAGCATGAATAAAGTGACCTTTCAGCTACCATAATACAGCCAAAATAGATCATTCAGCGAAGGAGACTGAGTTCCACACAAAAAACAAAAGTATCTTAGAAATAGATAAGATTATATTCACTTATATTACAAATTACTGAACCGAGATGCACCATGCCCACAACACACTGTGGGTATTTGGAACAAAGCTTGGGCGTGGATGGTTCGGACTTTGTATTTCCGTGACTTTGAGAGAGTCCTGGAGCTTCTCTG